>NC_089751.1:2894179-2906679 GCF_040412425.1 Macrobrachium rosenbergii
TTTCAATAAGGACATTTCTTTCCTGCGTCGTATTCATGAAACAGGAGAATTTTCCAAATATCCCGAACCGCCTCATCTCATTTTTTTTTTTTTTTTTGTTACTTTACTTTTTCTTGACGGCGGTTTCATTTCGCCGAAATTTGTTGGAGATGTAATATGCATGAGGATGGCAGTATACTGATGCGTGGGTCACCCGTAATCTGTAATTTTGCGAGCTAATCGTACGGCTGGGATATTCCCTTGATTTTTACTTAATGAAAACCCTGACTTTGAGGATGATAACGGGGCTGGCGGATCTGGACTTTCGTTTAATTTTGAATAACAATATTTTTTCAGAGGCTTCTAGATACTTCGTAAGAATATACTGAAATTGTATGTTTAGGTTTGTAATGTACATTATTATCACTCTTGTTTTTTTATCTTTTGCTTTTGAGGTCCGTGTGCATTTATCAGCAATCATTTAGAATATTTTGTGTCTTTACTAATGCCTTTGAATGGACGAGAGGTAGAGTCCTGGAACAGGCTTTGGAATGGCATTAATATTGACCCATCCATTTATGTCCAAAGTGGCCTTCTTTAATAGATTTCGATATGCAATTTGCAATGGTGTTTGTCATAGAAGGCCTGACGCCTCTTCATTTTATAGCAGCGTTCTTTCGTACACAAGGAATTGTGAACAACGGCCTCTTCGTAAATGGTGTTACCATTCCTTGAGACTAAAATGATCGCGAAATTTTCATGTAACTGTTAAGATTGCATTACGGATTCAAACTGATAATGAACACTAAGGTTCTAAATGGAAACATGAAACATTTGGAATTACAGAAGACTGCCCAACTTTGTTCCTATTTCAGTTAAATATGACGTTTGTATTAAGTAAAGAAACGCAGAGAGACGTACGGATGATCACAGAGTTATTGGAACACACACACACAAATATATATATACATAGCCTATATATATATATATATATATATATATATATATATATATATATATATATATATATATATATATATATTTATGTATGTATGTGTGTGTGCATTTAAATACAGTTTGCTTATGTATTTGTGTTACTACTTATAACGAGTTTTTCTAAGGAAAAGTTAAGCTTTAAAAACTGCGAATATAAGAAGACCCCGTTACTGGAATGAACATTGGTTCGAAAATGAAAAAAGATGCAATCTGTTAACAACCTATGCTACACTAGTGGAATGAGCAGTTGCAATAAGCATCATACTTCGGTGGAAACGTCGATTCCCCGATTGAGGAAGTCAGAACTGGAATGAAAATATCAAATCAAAACAGTATTTTGATTGTTGTCGTTAGACTAAGCTCGCCTTAGACAGCGAGGACAGACTTATCTTCATATTAAGTGACGATACATGACGTCATAATCGAGAGAGAATAATTTCCCTGTCCCTAAGAACTGAATATAAATATAAGAATTGAAAGGAACTCTTATTGTACTGGTGAAGTTAATAACGTGGTTCAGTTTTTCACTTCAAGAATGAAAGGGCTGTTATCGTAACATACTGGCGCGACCTTGACGGCCTCAGGAAGAGTTCTTCGAGGTAACATTTCTGCCTTTCGCAATAAGCTTTCGAGGGTCGTATCCAAACTGCTGATTTCAAACTAACTCTAAAAGACGAAGCGCGTTCAGCTGGTTCATCCTCTCCAACGCTCTTTAATGTTCATTTTGGTATTCACTTGGCAGCCGATTCACGACTTCTCATAATTAAACTGGGTGAGTCTCTATCATTACTAGATCTGAAGAATTTCCCTTTGGTAATTAAGAAAATGTATGTAGCCAGGTAATGGAAACATTTGTTTCATGTCGCGGACGTGTTCGGTCGTGTATCTGTGTGGTTACTTTTATGTTTGGCAGAACGTGATTGAAGACGAAGACCAACAGTAAGTCCGTCCGAAATAAAGTAACACGAACAAATCTAGACTTTTATGCTGGTAGTCTCTCCTGAGTGCGAGGCGTGTCGTGAAGGTTGGGACTTGCTCAGTTGGAGTTCAAGGTCACTCACTGTCAAGAGTGCCGTCCTCTTCGATGGCTTTGACCCCATATCGATGCCCTCTGCTTGAAGGGTCGTTCAGTCTCCTCTTAACTTGACTGTCTATGCTTGTGGTTGAGACAGCACTCGTGTGCTCAGTGCAGCTGGCACTATTTTTTATCCGGTTGTCAAGGACGCAAGAAATTGCTTCGCTGAAACTGGGTATTCACTCCATTTTTACTGTTGCTGTTTCGCTAACCAGGTGCACTAATCTATAATCTTATGTCCATTAAATTTTTGATGGTTACAATGTATTAATGACCGGAAAGTCGATATGACTTTTTTGTTTGACTAGTTATGAATGGGATTTGTAATTTTACGAGATACGCTCAGGATTTGTCCGAATCCTGAGATTTTAGAGACGAGGTGAAGGGTCACATAGGTTATTGTTTCACTGTTCTTTCTTGCTACCTTAGAACACATCTACTTACTCAGGGTAAATTCTCTCTTTTTTGTGTAACTCATGTGTTATGTTACAGATTGCATTCGTTAAATTCTATGTTATTTTGCACTTTGCCGCTTGCATTCATTCCCAAGTTGAAGGCAATGTTCAGTTTACCTCTTATTTAAGAGCACTGCTTTCAGATACAAATTTGTTAATTAAGGTTAATAAAGATGTATGATATTTTAATAGAACTTAATAAATACAAAAATAACGTATATAGTTGTAATTAATTACACATTTATATGCATTTGCCGTACTTTATTGTAAGTATTTGTCATATAAATAGTTCCAGTATTTTTTAGTGTTATTAGTTGCCATTTTTATATGATGTAAGTATTTTTTGCTTGCACTTAAATATCCTCCAAGCTCAGCTGTAAACGTCAATAAAGAAATGAGAATCAATCACATATTACTGTGGAATAATACCTCTTCCAAGTGTTGTTGATACGATCCTAACCGGGGATTTAAAAACTAGTAGTGCATGGGATAGCAGTTGGAGAGTCAGGATTTAAAAAGGATTTAAAAACTAGTAGTGGGATAGCATGGGAAAAACTAGTAGTGCAGTTGGAGAGTCAGGATTTAAAAACTAGTAGTGCATGGGATAGCAGTTGGAGAGTCAGGATTTAAAAACTAGTAGTGCATGGGATAGCAGTTGGAGCGTCAGGATTTAAAAACTAGTAGTGCATGGGACAGCAGTTGGAGAGTCAGGATTTAAAAACTAGTAGTGCATGGGATAGCAGTTAGGGAGTTAGTAGATTAGCAGAGTAGAAAGAAACAGAGAGTGGTCGGAAGTTAAGGAAAAAGTAAAATTTCGGACTACGAAAGTGAGACCCACCAGCCACACTTTACGAGATTTGTTTAGCCTCAAAACAAGGCTCTGCCCTATTATTCTCTTTTTTATTGTAACATTTGAGGTCAGAAGGTTGCGTCTCTCTCTCTCTCTCTCTCTCTCTCTCTCTCTCTCTCTCTCTCTCTCTCTCTCTCTCTGATGTCATGGTTTTTGAATAAAGCAAATCGGCTGTAAAAAGCATTAGAAGACTTTGTTATTTTAAATTTAAATTGTGTGCGTATCAGGGTTTGTTGCATAAGCAGAACATAAGCATGAATTTGAGCTGTTGGTCTAATTGGAAGTACCTTAACAAACTCATGTTCTGTTTATGTTTAATAGTTTATTTGCCTATTTGTTTGGAGTTTACAGGAATTTTCGTATTCGAGGGATCTATTGGCCCTCGCTAAAAATGTTTTGTATCCGCAGTGAGGCACAGTTCTAGTTAAATTCGCACGTTTCTTATATACTGCAAAACTCATTCAGTTCTTTCAAATCACGTCAGTCTATTATATTTCCCCCTTTTGCTGAAAAAATTGTTGCAGATTTATGATTGTTGTCTTTCTTTCTTATTTGACTTCGTGTTCCCGTATATAATATCACTGGCAAGTTGGGACACGCCACAGGAAACTCCTTTTCCGTCGGGATCGGAAGACTTGTTATAGTAATTGGAGATCTTCGAGGAGGGACTGGATATTCTCAAACACACAGCATCTCTATTTATTGACTTATCTTGGAAAAGACAGTCGAGAACTGTTTCTCTACAAACAACAGTTCTTTGTGTTTTCCGCTCGGCCCTCCAGCTTGACGGAAATGAAAAAGTTGATGAAAATCGGAGTGTAGTCCGTTTCAAATTTTGGCGAATTAATTTGTTTTTATTTTATTTCGTTTCTCATATGGTATTGGGTGTAGGTGGATGTGATTTTTCTGTAAGCAAAGATATCAGTAATGCACTATATTTATTGTACTAATCTTTTGGGAATCGTAGAATCTCCGTCCTTTTCCAAGTCAGCGTTGAAAACAGAATTAGGTGTTCTGATTTTACGGACAAGGGCATTTTTTTATGCTATATTGCACGTTACGTCTGTGTGGGTTGAAAAGTTTCAAGCCTTTTACTTTTTTAATCATATACATGATAATACAAATGGCTAGCGCCAGAAAAAAGACGACAATTCCAAATACAACTACGAAATTTCCATATGTTATGAACTTTGATCTGAGTCCAACTGTAAATCATTCTTGACCACTTGCGGTAATATTTTCAAGACAACATCTCTCATTTACCATTTTATTTTAATTGTTCCAAAATTACCAAAAGAATAGGTTTTTTGTACGACTTTCCCAAAGGCAAAGTTCGTCTTTTATCGCAGAAAAAAACTTTTGCGTCTATTGATCGCGTGTACCGTATGTTCTCCCAAGTAGCCCGGATGTTAATTACGAGATGACTGCAGATGTTTAATTTTGACTGCAGATGTTTAATTTGGAGTCCTTCAGCTTTGAAACTAAGAAGTCCATTCCCTCTTTCTTTAATCAAAGAACTGCAAAGCTTTTCTGTTTACTTAAAACGCTTTTCTCCCGCGTTTTGTATAGCCTAGTGCCCCATCCTGATTCAGTCCTCCCGGATTTTTCCTTCTGTTGACGCAGAATTATTCTCCTTTCGAATCTATTTCGCAGGATTTAAAACTTTTCTCGTGTGCATTATTATTATTATTATTATTATTATTATTATTATTATTATTATTATTATTATGATTATTATTATTATTATTATTATTATTATTATTAATTAATTAATTAATTAATTTATTTATTTATTTATTTATTTACTTTATTATTATTATTATTATTATTATTATTATTATTATTATTATTATTATTATTATTATTATTGTTGTTGTTTCCTCGACTAATTGGATTTTTTCTACCTAGTTAGTAATTTCTTTTCTATTTAACAATTCTTCGTTTTTGCACGACTTTTTACCTTTAGGACAATAATGAGGAGCCGTTCACGATTTTGATAATGACATCATTAAATATAGAAGGATTCCATTTCAGTGATTGCTTCTAACGATTGACAAGTGAACATTAGTATATTTAAAACATTAGTATATTTGTAACATTAGTATATTTAAAAACTGATCATATAATTGGTTTCGTGTTTCATTTACGTAGGCCTAATTGCGGAATACTTGAAGCTGCGCGTGTCAGATTGGAAATCAAATTTTTAATGGAATCTCTTGGCCTAGATTTTGGCTTTTTGTTGCTGGCTTTACAGAATATTAATTGGAAGTAGCCCCATTCTTTAGCTAGTTCATTCCTGTTTTTCAATGAACATCTTTGTGCCGACGCACCAAAAAACAGGAAAAAACGTTCTCCATCAGTTTCTCAGCCTAAATACTATGGGGAATTATTAGGTATAAGGCAGCCCTTGTAGCCTACATCTCATTCTCCTTTTGTAACTGATGAAATGAAATGTCATTAATTCTTGTGCAACAGACCCTTAACGCTAGGTTCCTCAGTTGCACCTTAATCGCAATTACATGAGACTGAAAACATCGCTCGTCATTTTCTGTCCCTTCTCTCAAAATCAGATTTTGAGACACACCTTCCTACGTATACTGCTGACGCAATTAATTCTTCTCCTCTGGCTATTAAACACAGAGTCATTGTATTTGCAGCTCTGAAACGTTTACTAAACATTAGGTAAATTATCATGCCATTGTATCGTGATAAAATTCGAAGTAGAGAGACCGTGTTCTAGATATTTCTTCCTCCTCATCGTGCTTGGCAGATGAGTTCTTGATTCAATGGGCCTCGCGTAGCCTGACTCCTTTCAAGTTTTCCTTTATTAGGCAAACTGCTCTTACTGTCATTTCCCACAGTCGTTTATGTCATTACAGTTGTTTATCGCTCATAGTTCTACTTCTGATTCACTAAACAAATATTAATTGCGTGTGGAAAGGAAACGGTTTCCTTTATATTGAAAGGGGGAAAATGATACTTATACCATTGTTTATGTTTCTTTGATTGTCCGTTTCATCTTTCTATGTGTTATTGTCCGGATTTTCTCTTTACATCCACACATAGGCATTTTAACCGAAGACGCTTATTAGCAGGTTAAAGCCTTTTGTGGCCGATTCCAAGCGAAAGTAAATGCGTTATGAATAAAATAGTAATGACAATAATAATAATAATAATAATAATAATAATAATTATTATTATTATTATTATTATTATTATTATTATATTATTATTATTATTATTATTATTATATTAAGCGAATGTGAATGCATTATGGATAAAATAGTAATGATCATAACAAAAGTAATAATAATAAAATAATAATAATAATATTATTATTATTATTATTATTATTATTATTATTATTATTATTATTATTATTATTATTATTATTATTATTATTATTATTAGCATCATCACTATCAAGAACCGAGAGAGATTTGTGACCAAGCATTGTTCAGGGGCATAATGTGTAGAGGAAGAAGAAGAAGAGAGAGGAAGCGGCTTCCATTCTATAATCTGTTGTGGAGGAAACGAAAGGGGCTTGTTTAGGATTATTGGATTATCGGCGCAACAGCAGCGATTCTGTCGATTCCTTTTTGTCAGCTTACATAAAAAAAATAATGTTGCTTCGTCAGCTAGATGGGCGAGTTTCTTTTTTTTTAATGAACGGTAGTCCTAATGAATTTCTTTTTAAATTCGGTAATGTTTTCTTTGTTGTGAAGAAATGCCACTACCATTTTCCGTAATCTGAACTTTATTTACTCAGTTTTATCTTTTAAAGTATCGTCATTACTGTCTATCCGGTGGATGTTATACTGAGGACAGAAATTTATTTTTTTTATAGTAATACAGATAGTAATGAACAATGCATTGTACTAGTGTATTAACAACAATGACACCATCTAATGGTTATTGTGAACTAGTCTTGTTTCAGTTCCAAGGTCCTTTTGTGGGCAACAAATATATTCGTGACGACAAAGCAGTAAATGATAATTTAGTAGTTAGATACTGAAAAAATTGTATAGCCTATATATATATATATATATATATATATATATATATATATATATATATATATATATATATATATTCATGTCATGCATATACTAATATATATGTATATGTATATACTGTATATATATATGAAATATTTTATTTTTGAATGTTTCCATATTTTTACTAAAACGGTTTTCAAGCGACCCCTTTCCTTTGATCCTACCCTAGAGATTTGTCCAGTAACATTACAAAAGCCGGGGATATCCCTGGGACTTTCTCTCTTTTCTCGTGAGCGCTCGCACACTTGCTGAAAAATCATGAAACAACGTAACGTAAGGCAATTATTTATTTTCCATGTACCTGAGACACAGACACACTCACATCTATTTACATGTGTGTGCGTATTATATTATATATATATATATATATATATATATATATATATATATATATATATATATAAATACATATGTATATATATACATGTATGTGTATGTATGTATATATTTATATGTGTATTTATATATACACACACATATATATATACTGTATATATACATGTGTGTGTTGGCATGTGTGCGCTATAGAAAATCCATTAAATGTGCTGAAGAACAAATTTCAGTGCTTTCGACATAGGCTAGCTCTTGACTTCTTCCAGTTCAGTGGAAGTCTTCTGTTTTTGAAAAAGTTATACCGAAAGTTGCCTTCGAGTGTGTTGACGCATTACAAAGAGGTTACGTAAGTTCGATATTGTAAATTTTGTTAAAGTGAAAAAATTTGTTGCCGAAGACACTCATTCTTCTCGTGTTACTAAATCTTAAACTTTAACGTTTTCTTGTATTTGATATTTTTATTTTCGAAGAGTGACAAATATAAGAAAAGTTCATAAATATTGAAAAGTTTATCGAGTGATTTCGAATTACAACAGCCTTTTTGCAAAGAGCTGCGTTATAACCTTTATTTCATTTCGTTCTTTCAGTTAAGAGTAGCTTTATTTATCATTATTGTTATTATTATTTCTTTTGCTTGCCTTTTGAATGAAATTTTAAGCATCATTATTACGTTATTGTTCTTCTAAAAGATGAAACCAGTCTCTGGTGTTCCAGTTTCCCAAAGACCAGAGTCGAGGGAATCCAAGCAAAAAAAGTTATCATTTCATCTTCAGCTTTTATTTATCCATTAGATGAAGATTGCAGACCTGAGCTATCCATTAAGGCCAATTATTCCCAGCAGAATCCTTTGTGTCAAATATATATTAAAGCGGAGGAGGATCAGAAGGCGAACGGGTTACCTATTACTTACCCTCTTCTTTGCGGATGAAGACTGAACTTTTTGCCTGCTTTGAGATGGGCAGGTGAATGCCAGATAAATATTTTGGGAATTGCTTTTCACCGCGAGGCATCACTCTCCATTATCAGACACACCGAAGATCTCGCAAACATCGCATCGCTTCGGGAAGATAGTCGTTGCTGGCTGGGGTCGTCCGTCCCTCCCTCCCTCAATCCCGTGCATGGACGCTCCTGAACTCCCCCCCCCCAACCCTAACCCTCGTTTCATGCCTGACCCTCCTCCGCCGTCACCTTCACCTGTAGTACCACACACCTGATCCTACTCTCCGGAGACTCCCACCACCCGTCCCCCTCTCTCTGCCAAAGGGCCGACATCTCGCCATCACATTTTATTCGCCAAACGGCCAACGGGAGCCCTCCCTCGTTAATCCCACTCTACCCGAAGTGTAAGTTACATAATACGCCCTCACCGTACACCTAATGTTATCAAATAGTTAGCGGTCTTCCATCGCCAGGCTCGGGTGACAGGAATATCACCCAGACACCCTCCTTCAACGGGGGATTGCCATACGCCTTAAGAAGACTTTTCGGGGGTTCTTCCTGAGCCATCCGTAAACACCCTACCCTGCAAGTGTCCGCGCTTACTTGTGTTATTATGTCATGTTTTGTGTTCATTTCCGTTAAAGTTTTTACGGCAACATTTTATCTTTGAACCCCTCGAGGTTTTCGTTCCTTCTGTAAGGAAATTGTTTTGTCATTGGCTCACATATATCACCAGATATGTATCTCCCAAATTATGCTGAGATTTTTTTATTAACTGGTTTTTATACTTGGTTGTTTTCTTTATATTATTGATATGAATAGGCCAAACTCTATAACCTGAATTTTCCGAGTATGTTTGTTAGTAGGGTTGTTTAGACAATCAGGTATGGCTGCTGTATGTGGTTTTTATTTCACGTCCTCCTGAATACAAATGATGCATCTTGGAGTGATTAAAGATTGCAAAGTGGTGACATTACTGTTGAGCTGTCACTGACACCAGAGTCATGTGAAAGAGACTCTATGTGACGCGAAAGCTTTTCATGTATAAGACTTCGTAAGCGGATTTCTTGCAATAGCTGTTAGTTGTAAAAATAGAGGATAAATGTCCAAAATATCTTAAAAAGAAAATCCTTCGTAATCATTACGCAATAAAGCCTATAAAATGTAGTTTGGTATTAGTATAGAAGCTGAATGTTATTCATATTATGATGGCCTCTTCGGCATCCTATCAGTTGTAGAATACATATAGATTATACACATACATACATACATACATACATACATACATATATATATATATATATAGAAATAAATATATATATATATATATATATATATATATATATATATATATATATATATATATATATATATATAAATTGTATATATTCACCATGAGCCCTTGTCTACTTGAAGAGGATGTGGCAGCCAACTGGTTTTCAGAACGTTTCTAGAGATGAAGTTGCCAGCCCCATTCCCCTATCTTGGCCCCACCGAACGTTGTTATCTATTGAGAGCTCTTTTGACAGGTGTGTTTGTGTGTATTTATTTATTTTGTAGATCATACTTTTGTTGGATAATGTCGACTAAAACCTGCCGCCACTTCCTATTCTACTTTTTAAATCAGCATAACCTGAACAAGAAAGTACATTAATATTTGCTTGTTTATATGATATCCTTACGTTGTCTCCATTAATATCACGGAAATTCATTACATTTTCTCATTTTATACAAATTATCTGTGCATGCAAGTAAATGAATTACGCTTGCACTACTCTCTTACTTAGTATTCCTCATATATATATATATATATATATATATATATATATATATATATATATATATATACATATATATATATATATATATATATATATATACATACATACATACATACATACATACATACATACATATATATGTAGTGTGTGTGTGTATATAATCCTAGTGTATTTAAAATACGGTAATGACAATAATCACATGGTAAAAACATAGAACATTCCGGGCGTCTTTTATTTCCAGGTATGTAGTAACATCTGGGTAAAAAACTCGAATCCGATCTGACATGAAAACTTTTCACAGAATATATGAATATATGCATGATACCAATAAATCATACATGCGGTACTTTCCAAGTCACTTTGCATTTCAGATTTTGACAGGGTTAGGCACTATTAATCCTGATGCAATTGTCAGTATTGCTGGAGAAGGAAAAGGAACACACTTGTTTTTCATGTGATCTGTATAACTTATCTAAAATAGGAAATTTAAGGTAGGATGACCACTATATATGATTAGTATTTGTTTTTTCAAAATCCCAATTTAAGTGTGTGCTAACATGATTAGCTTCATCATTCAAAATCAAATTAACATATTTTCATATATGAGCTGAAGCATATATGATTGCACTCATTCATACGCTGTTCTTCAGGCCGGCGAATTTGAGCAACTCTTGCGTTTGGTCTGTACTCGAACGGGTGATCGCCAAGAAATGATAGAACAGCGCGTACTCCTTGAGCACCAGAGGGCAGAGCGTTGGTATAGCAACACTGCCCACTGAGCTTCTTGTTGCCATTTTCTCAAAGCGGAAAAGATCTGTGTGTGTTATATGTATAATATATATATATATATATATATATATATATATATATATATATATATATATATATATATATATATATATATATATATATATATATATATATATATATATATATATATATATATATATATATATATATATATATATATACTATATATATATAGGCCTATATGAAAAAACTAAGTGCAGGCGTAAATTTTTTTAATTTGCATGCACGAATATTTGTATGGAATGAGAGAATGTAATTAATTTCTGTGATCTGAACGGAGACAACGTAAGGAACGCATAGAAACAGGCAAATAGTAATGTGCTTTCTCGTTCAGGTTATGCTGATTCATAAAGTAGTATGGGAAGTGGCTGCAGGTATTAGTCAAAATTATCCAATTCTAAAAGTATGATCTACAGAAGAAGCATTACTTGCTGAATGAGTCTGGAATGAAGCTAATAGTTGGCAACTGATGAGAATGAAAGCATTTGTTTCAAGTAAGTGTCGGAATAACCACTTCATGCAAGACTTCGTAATAAAAGCAAATGATTGTATATTTGAATTAAAAGTTAAATGTATCCATACTCGCATGGATACTTTTACCAAATATAATGCTAAATTTATATGTATATACATATATATATATATATATATATATATATATATATATATATATATATATATATATATATATATATATATATATATATATATATATATATATATATATATATATAAATAATAGAAATAATCAACACAAAATCACGTGTGGAACAGAAATAAATTTCTGACTCACATCAGGATCGAACCCAGGTCTTTCAATTGTATGGCCTAGTGGGGAGCGTCTTTGCCTTTCAGTTGAAAGACCTGGGTTCGATCCTGATGTGAGTCAGAAAGTATATATATATATATATATATATATATATATATATATATATATATATATATATATATATATATATATATATATATATATATATATATATATATATATATATATATCCCCACTAGGCCATACAATTGAAAGACCTTTCACCGATACAGTCTAGTTAGCCTACTGAGTCAAGAAGGGCCTACTGTAAGTATTTCGGCATTTCATTCACAACCTCATGAATGCATCACATACAAATAAAGGACCTTTCGTTCTCCCTAATTTGCTGCACTACCAATTCCACATCTTCTGATTTTCACCTGTCCTACCAAAAATGCTCTGTCTCTATCCCCACC
>NC_089751.1:2911679-2916679 GCF_040412425.1 Macrobrachium rosenbergii
TTAAAGAAGATGCATTGTAGAAAATTTCAGAAGCGGAAGAAAACCTTTCTCTTCTGTTATGCTCAGTATGTTCAGTAACTATCATATCTAAAGACCTCAGGAGTCCACGAGAATCATTGAAGGCCATCATCAGTAGGTTTTTCTTTTAAAGTACTAAATACCTGCCCTAAAATATTAAGTTTTAATATTGCTGTGGTAGCAGTAGTTGTCATATTACTGGCGTTCTTGAGAGAGAGAGAGAGAGAGAGAGAGAGAGAGAGAGAGAGAGAGAGAGAGAGAGAGAGAGAGAGAATTACTAAATACCTGTCCTAAAATATTCAGTTTCAATATAGCTGTGGTAACAGCAGTTGTCATATTGCTGGCGTTCTTGAGAGAGAGAGAGAGAAAAGTACTAAATACCTGTCCTAAAATATTCAGTTTTAATATTACTGTGGTAGCAGTAGTTGTCATATCACTGGCGTTCTTGAGAGAGAGAGAGAGAGAGAGAGAAGTACTAAATACCTGTCCTAAAATATTCAGTTTTAATATAACTGTGGTAACAGCAGTTGTCATATTACTGGCGTTCTTGAGAGAGAGAGAGAGAGAGAGAGAGAGAGAGAGAGAGAGAGAGAGAGAGAGAGAGAGAGAGAGACTAAAATACCTGTCCTAAAATATTCAGTTTTAATATTGCTGTGGTAGCAGTAGTTTTCATATTACTGGCGTTCTTGAGGAGAGAGAGAGAGAGAGAGAGAGAAGTACTAAATACCTGTCCTAAAATATTCAGTTTTAATATTACTGTGGTAGCAGTAGTTTTCATATTACTGGCGTTCTTGAAAGAGAGAGAGAGAGAGAGAGAGAGAGAGAGAGAGAGAGAGAAGTACTAAATACCTGTCCTAAAATATTCAGTTTTAATATTACTGTGGTAGCAGTAGTTGTCATATCACTGGCGTTCTTGAGAGAGAGAGAGAGAGAGAGAGAGAGAGAGAGAGAGAGAGAGAAGTACTAAATACCTGTCCTAAAATATTCAGTTTTAATATAACTGTGGTAACAGCAGTTGTCAATTACTGGGGAGTTCTTGAGAGAGAGAGAGAGAGAGAGAGAGAGAGAGAGAGAGAGAGAGAGAGAGAGAGAGAGAGAGAGAGAGAGAAGTACTAAATACCTGTCCTAAAATATTCAGTTTTGATATTACTGTGGTAGCAGTAGTTTTCATATCACTGGCGTTCTTGAGAGAGAGAGAGAGAGAGAGAGAGAGAGAGAGAGAGAGAGAGAGAGAGAGAGAGAGAGAGAGAGAGAAGTACTAAATACCTGTCCTAAAATATTCAGTTTTAATATAACTGTGGTAACAGCAGTTGTCATATTACTGGCGTTCTTGAGAGAGAGAGAGAGAGAGAGAGAGAGAGAGAGAGAGAGAGAGAGAGAGAGAGAGAGAGAGAGAGAGAAGTACTAAATACCTGTCCTAAAATATTCAGTTTTGATATTACTGTGGTAGCAGTAGTTTTCATATTACTGGCGTTCTTGAGAGAGAGAGAGAGAGAGAGAGAGAGAGAGAGAGAGAGAGAGAGAGAGAGAGAGAGAGAGTTATAATGAAACTATAACTGGAATGGTGCGTTATAGTGTCAGATGGGCTTCTCTGTGCATCAGAAGAAATGGAAGACTCAGACCTACTTTGACGGGAACTATGAGACGGGAGAACAGATATGAGGGGAGAATTGTGGAAATGAAAAACACAGGAAAGAAAAGGCATAAGTGGCAGAATTTCGCAGAGGCCTATTGTGTCGCATGGGGTGTTATTGGTAATGATGATGGAGAGGAGCATTTTATATATATATATAAGTATATATATATATATATATATATATATATATATATATATATATATATATATATATATATATATATATATATATATATATATATATATATATATATATATAAATTTATTATATATCTTCATTAGTTTCTGAAGTGAATTAACCTGTTTTACATTTTGCTGAATAAGTCCTTGTGAAATAAATTTCTTGTAATATGCGTCATATATTTTAGCCGTTTTCACTGTGGAGTTCATCAAATCCTAACTAATCTATGTATTTGTCTTAAGCTGTGAGGTAATTTTTACCGTAAGTTGAAAGTTCATGTTGTCCTCAACGAAAATATAAGGCTATATTTATCAAAAATCACTTTGGCCTTTTCAAAATTACTTTTTTTTTTTTTTTTTTGCAAGCATCACAGTGTGACTTCCAGCGCTTATGTCGATATAGTGAAACATTAACATAATCAGCCCCTAGTTTCATGTATTGTGATATTTACGATAATTGTGAAATGCAACTTTAAAACGAGAAAATAGAGGTTAAACAGAGACACTGATTTAATGAATATGAAATATATTCAGAAAACCCCTGTTGTTCATCGTAACATTTAGAAAGAGATCTCTGGTTAGCCGGATACGCGATTTACCGGTGTTCACGTTGCGTAACGCTTCGGAGAAAATAAATGACAGGCCGGGCATTCTTCCATTGCCCTCCCCAAGTAGGTGTTGAGGAGAGCGGTAGAACGAATAACCAGAAAGGAAGGTTCTGTTTGTTACTTTATCTTTCTGCTCTTGAAAACTGTTTTAGATTTAATGCTTTATGACAAGATCAGATGCATCGTGTTTTAAAAAAAGTGATTTAGACTTTTCTGTAGAGCTCCCGGTAACATTCTTTGATTGTTTGGTGGGCCACTGAAGACGTATGGAGAGAAACGGCTGGAACTTTGAGAGGAATTCTTTACACGGTATTCCCGTATGTGAAGGTATATATATATATATATATATATATATATATATATATATATATATATATATATATATATATATATATATATATATATATATTTTATATATATATATATATATGTGTGTGTGTGTGTGTGTGCACATATAATATATATATATATATATATATATATATATATATATATATATATATATATATATATATATATATATATATATATGAGAAATTTATAGATGGCGAAGGAGCGGAAGGAGTTTAGCGTAGATGAAAAAATCGATCAGAATGATTTGAGGTGGTCTGGTCAAGTGGAAAGAATGGAGCACGACAGGCCGATGCGCAGTTCGGGAGATCAGGACGAAGGAAGAGAAGAGGATGCTGAAATTGCAAGATAGCGTTTGAGGGTCCAGGAAAGTGTCTCTGGCCGCCTGATCACTAAAGAAAAGCAATTATTGGGTCTGGTATGCACTTGGATAGGTAACCGGCCAGTAATGCTGGACAGTGTCAGCTCATAAGCCTCTTGATTAGCCAGTTAATTCATTCCAGAAAATACTAGCTGGAAACTGGGAGGATAGTAGCCTACTGGAGCCACCCTACCAAAATGAAGTGATACACTCTATGGCAACATCTCGAACTATTTCAGCGGAATAGATGATTTTTTTTTTTCTTATTGTAGTTCTTTTAATATGTCGTATAATTCATGAGTAGTAGTCAAATAAGAACGCAACTTGCATGAATTATCTTCTTTTTTGTGAATTATAAAAACCAGAGGTTTATTTAAATTTTGACGCGTGGCACCGTTACCAGATCAATCATTCCCGATCAGGTATATTGCTTCATCAAATTGGAAAGAGAGAGAGAGAGAGCATTCCACATTTTCCGTGTGTGAAAACTTTAAATGCTTTAACTTGGATTTCGAACTTTGTAATTGAATAGGTGATTTCTTTTTGGACAGAGTTCGACTTAGGTCTGGGTGAAAATTGTTTAGAGCTGCGGCAAGCAGGTGATACCCATGTTCGAAAGCCCAGAACATTTGGTTCCTCTTGGATGTTGCGATCATAATTTAGTTGTTCGAAAGCCCAGAACATTTGGTTCCTCTTGGATGTTGCGATCATAATTTAGTTGTTCGAAAGTCCAGACCATTTGGTTCCTCTTGGATATTGCGATCATAATTTAGTTGTTCGAAAGTCCAGAACATTTGGTTCCTCTTGGATATTGCGATCATAATTTAGTTGTTCGAATTGATTTGGTTCCTCTTGGATATTTTTAGTTGTTCGAAAGTCCAGACCATTTGGATATTGCGATCATAATTTAGTTGTTCGAAAGTCCAGAACATTTGTTCTTGGATATTGCGATCATAATTTAGTTGTTCTCCAGACCATTTGGTTCCTCTTGGTTTAGTTGTTCTGAACATTTGGTTCCTCTTGGATGTTGCGATTGTTTTCGAAAGTCCAGACCATTTGGTTCCTCTTGGATATTGCGATCATAATTTAGTTGTTCGAAAGCCCAGAACATTTGGTTCCTCTTGGATATTGATCACGAAAGTCCAGACCATTTGTTCTTGGATATTGCGATCAAATTTAGCCCAAGTCCAGACCATTTGGTTCCTCTTGGATCATAATTTAGTTGTTCGAAAGCCAGAACATTTAGTTCCTCTTGTTTGCGATCATAATTTAGTTGTTCGAAAGTCCAGAACATTTGGTTCCTCTTGGATATGGATCATAATTTAGTTGTTCGAAAGTCCAGAACATTTGGTTCCTCTTGGATATTGCATCATAATTTAGCTCTTTGGTTCCTCTTGGAGTAATATTTTGTTCGAAACAGACAAAAATAAATTGGATCATAATTTAGTTGTTCAAAGTCCAATGTTGCGATCATAATTTAGCTAAATATTTTGAAACAGAAAAATTTTAAACTAATGGGATAGCAGGAGAAGCTCAACATCCTTGTAAGTGCGAAGAATAACCAGTTATTCCGTTACAGCCTCGTAATAATGGGAAGATGTCGTTTCTAGTGCCTCTGAAAGGCTCCAAATTTTCATTCATATATATATATATATATATATATATATATATATATATATATATATATATATATATATATATATATATATATATATATATATATATATATATATATATATATATATATATATATATATATATATATATATATATATATATATATATATATATATATATATATATATATATATATATATATATATATATAATATATGTGTGCGCCGGC
>NC_089751.1:2921679-3016679 GCF_040412425.1 Macrobrachium rosenbergii
TTGTGTATAGAATCTACTGGTCACTTAGAAGTTGCAGTGATAATCAGGGAAATTAAGAGGGGATTGTGATTGTTACAGTTACAGTTATATATATATATATATATATATATATATATATATATATATATATATATATATATATATATATATATATACACATATATATGTGTGTGTGTGTATGTATGTTTGCATGTATGTTATCCAGCGAGAACTATACTTGCAACCAGGAAAACTATGAATAGAATAGGAGTTAAGTTACAAAAAAGTTTATATGAAATGAAGTGCCTGAATTTATGAATCAATTAATGAATGATATGTGTGTGTGCGTGTAAGTATACAGCTGAATAGACAGACAAAGGTATAGCAGAAAATATTCGAAATTACATGAGATACCGAAACATAAAGCTGGTACCAAGAATAACCATAGTGTTTTAGCTGGTTTGATTTAATGAAGTAAATATCAGGCATTAGAACGAGCTACACAAGAGTTGTTTTGGATAACAACTTCCGAATGGCTTCCCTGTGCTCTCGTTCATGACCTGGTGAATTAAGAAATATTTCCATGAAAAATATTTGTGTCATTTTTTAAGGCAATAGGAAGGGAGGTACTGAACAGAAGAGGCAGCGATTTTAAAAGCAACTTCTGCCTATGACAGCAATTGATATATATGAAATTAAGATTCTTCGTAGTCTCCAAACACAGACTACAAAAATCTAGAACAAAGCAGACCACGCAAATAAAATGTTTAAAAGATGGTCAAATGTTTGGACCCAAGAACATAGAAAAACAAATCGTGGGCAAAAGATAGTTTCACGTGTCGATGTATGTTAAGTAAATAAGAAAGTTGCGCTTGGTGTTACGACAGAAGAATGAATAACTACTTGTTGCTAGAAGGCAATTAGACCAGTGTTATAAGTTAAGTCTACCTTAGTTTAACCAGACCACTGAGCCGATTAACAGCTCTCCTTGGGCTGGCCCCAAGGATTACATTCATTTTACGTGGCTAAACACCAATTGATTACTTAGCAACGGGGCCTACAGCTTATTGTGGAATCCGAACCATATTACACCGAGAAATGAATTTCTATCACCAGAAATAAATTCCTCTAATTCTTCATTGACCGGTCGGAGATTCGAACGCGGGCCCAGCAAAGTGCTAGCCGAGAACGATACCCACATTACAACGAGAAATGAATTTTTATCACCAGAAACAAATTTCTCTAATTCTTCATTGGCCGGTCGGAGACTCGAACGTGGGCTAGCAGAGTGCTAGCTGAGAACGGTACCTACCCATCCAATGAGGAACTATCGGTGTTATAGAAGAGATTGGAATGATGAATCTGCAGTGATATTACACCTGCGAACGAAGAGGGCATACCAAAAATGTCCAGCTTTCAAAGTCTAAAGCAAGATTCATAGATTCAAGTAAAGAACTACCAATTAGAAAATAGCCTAACTCTTAAGCGATACTAGACACTATAAAGAACGACGCCAATTCGAATTCACCGAAGGAGGCCTTTGGAATACAGTGGCATAATCCATCTTCTGTTCCTTTTCACTTCCGCCACTACTTCCTCTTCTTACTGCCTTTGATATTAAAATTACCGCACAGCAAATAATGTTTCGAGTCCTAGCTGTGGAATAACCATCATAAACGGAAGGGCATGCGATAGCTTTTTGCCGACGAAGCGGTGATTCAGTAACCTTAGCCGGGGAAAGGGATTGAAACAGGAACGAGGAAGGGTTAAAAATTTCTTTTGTTGTTATTCGATCAGCTTTAATGTACTCATCGTAGCACGGCCGCGATGAGGGGAAAATACTCAGAGGGAGAAAGAGGCGGGGAAAGAGAGAGAGAGAGAGAGAGAGAGAGAGGATTTTTTATTTTTATTTATTTATTTATTTATTTGTTTATTTATTTTTTTTGCTGGGCTGGTATTTATCAGCCTTTGCCCTTGTATCAAAATGGAGTTCGCTGTAGAATTTTTCTCCCCTCTTTTAGATATAGTCAGCATTCTTTCTTTCTCTCAAACTCCAGCCTCCCTCACGCCCATCAGCCTGTTCTTCCAACAAGTCTCTTCAGTGCTTTAATGTAACCGGTTTGGGATGAACTAAGTTTCTAGGTTACTATATTCATGTCTTGTACTTCGACCCTCTCTCTCTCTCTCTCTCTCTCTCTCTCTCTCTCTCTCTCTCTCTCTCTCTCTCCTTTACATCTCTTGAGCTTTATTGTGAAGCTGAATATGAATCTAAATTAATTGAATCTGTTAATGGCCATCAATATTACCTCCAGGAGCTAGTCATTCATTTAGATTTCATCTTATTGAGCTATTGATTAATTAGTAGTCATTTCGGTTTTCAACTTCTACACTTTGTGATATATCGACTTAATTCTTTGGCCTGCTCATTTCATGCCCATTCCGTGAACTTAAGAATTATGAAAATGACGACTGGACATGAAAAGGTGAGAGACTTGGAATAACTTGGAATTTGGTGATATCTGAGGTTCATTAACTGAGATATGTTGAGGTAATATGCTGTCTTCAAGGTTTGAGATGTTCTTAATTTTTGTGCATGCGATTCCCCCCCCCCCTCCCCCGCCCCCATTAGAAGAAAATTACTTTTAAATGAAACTATTATCGTTTTGGTATTCGGTTGGGCGTATTCTTTGTTATCACCTTCATGTCTTCTCTGTATTTATGAAAAAATACGATTTTATCATCTCATGGATGTTGCGTATTTTATAGGAATATACTCGATATGGTGCATGTCTTTTTCTCGCTTTTTTATTATTCTGTGACAATCGAGTTGTAAAAAGTTGCTCCAAAAATTACGGGTATAGTGCGCTTGCAGTCATCATCCCTACTTACATGTTTTTCGTTTCTTGTTGGAAAGGCAGCAACAGTGATCTTAGTGATGGAAACGTTTCCAGATGGCAACATCAAGGTTTCGGAGGAAATTCATTCATACAATCCTGATATTTTGTAGTCTCGTTACCGGCATAATTTTATTTTACCCGTGGGACGCAGAATGAGCGCGTCAGAGACTACCATGCCAACTAATAATATTAATCAGCTTGGTGCATAAGTTAGCTAGTTGCCAGGCCGCCTGAACGCTGCCATTAATGAAATAAGCCGTGAAGGCCACAGTTGTTAGAGCTACTATAACACACTCGGGGAAGGGAAATGACTGCTTAGAGAGCCTTGATCTAATGTTGATCAACTGACTATTTACGGTGGCCTTACTTCGCTGGAATGTGATAACGATGCACATCGACGAGGCCATTAGTTACGTTTCTTTTTAGTGATTCGATTTGATATACATAAATGCATCAGTTTTGTCTATCTATCTAACTGTCTTTCTCTGTGTCTATCTATCTATCTATCTATCTATCTATATATATATATATATATATATATATATATATATATATATATATATATATATATATAAATATATATATATATATATATATATATATATATATATATATATATATATATGTGTGTGTGTGTGTGTATATATATATAGGTATATATATATATAAGTATGTATGTATGTATGTATGTATGTATATATTGCAGTTGGTGTTGCAGTTAACAACTACTTTGAAGTACAAACACATGCAAACACTTGTTCAGGTACGCATTTCATCTTGGCCCTTAATTCATATTACAAAAACAAACGAGTGTTTTTCTTCCATGTGGTCTCAGTGTGTTCTGTTGTATTCCGCCCATTCTTCTCTCTCTCTCTCTCTCTCTCTCTCTCTCTCTCTCTCTCTCTCTCTCTCTCTCTCTCTCTCTCTCATAGAACCCGGACTGAAACCCAACCAAATAAGTTCAATCGGATTGAACCAAATTAGAAACGAGAACGAAATGATACTAATCTCCTGAGCGTGACTCAATGCTTCTGCGTTTGCAGTATATTATATATGCAACATATCAGTCGTTGTGAAAGACATCAAAGGAGGGCATTAGGAAGCTCAAATAAGCAGAATTAAAAGGGAGCATAAAATCTAATTAGGTTAAAAGACTTAATCCGATTTATGTGGAGTTATGGTTGTTAAGGCCGCAGCTACGCGTTTATGTAGGGAGAATGGAAATGTTTTGTAGATTCTGCCGGGTGAAATTGCCATACTGCTGGAAAGGGGATTTATGAACTCGCTTGTGTGTGTGTGTGTGTGTGTGTGCACGTTGGATTCATTTCCTGATTGCGGAATGTTTGTTGGTTGAAACAAAATCCGGTATGGGTAATAATGGATTCTGATGTAAATATAATGTGACGCTTGTTAGGATTTGTGTCATCAGTTTTTTTTTTTTTTTTAGATTTTAATTTATATTTGAAATTAACGATGACTTTGATTCTTGAATGACCGATGCATTAATTGATACAAGTAACAATGATATATAAGGAAGCCATTTGTAAGTCTTGAGCAAAATTATAAGTGAAAATCAACGACAACAGCGTTTATACGAGTCACTGTATTGTATTAGTGTTAATTGATAATTTTGTTATTCATTATATATACCAGTGTATAGAAACAAATCAGTATACCTGTGCCTTATTGTAACGACCACATGAAAATTAAGATCATGACTATTAATAAACTTTTCGCCGATTTTCAGGAAGCGAAAATGTTTCCAGTTTTCCGTTTTCAAAATATCAGGACCCGCACGCTCTTAAAATCCCATCTTCCCTTCTATACCGGCAAAGTTATTTTAGTTTTCTATAAAAGAAAACTATTGAGATGGCTCTTTGTCTGTCAGTCCGATCTTTTTCTGTCCGCCCTCAGATCATAAAAACTACTGAGGCTAGAGGGCTGTAAATTGGTATGTTGATCGTCCACCCTCCAGTCATCAAGCATACCAAATGGCAGCCCTCCAGCCTCAGTAGTTTTTTTTTTATTTAAGGTTAAAAATAGACATGATCGTGCGTCTGGCACTAAAACAACACAGGCCACCACGGCCGGCTGAGAGTTTCATGGGCCGTGGCTGAGTTTCATACAGCATTATACGCTGTACAGAAAACTCGATTGGGCCGAAGAAACTTCGGCGCATTTTTTACTTGTTTTCTAATGGCTTTCTGTAGGTGCGTAACATTGTGAATCTTTTTTTTAAGCAGTTTTTCTTTTAACAAATATAATTGTTCACTTTCAATTTTGAAATTGTCAGATAAATCATTATGCAACGGTTGCATTTTACTGAACGGGTAACTGGCAGTACAAATGCTGTATTGCCAGAGGAAGGCTTCTCGGACTAACCTCGCTCTCTCTGGGGCTGTCGACCTGCCCTGCTAATTTGACATTAAAGTGACCCGGGTCGAACTTTTGCCATAGTGGATCCACCAGCATGGAGTTGTGTCCAGAGTGCGTGTTTATTTTTTATAATGTTTTATGTGCCTGTGTGTGTGTTTCCGAAGAGTAATGGTTTTAACATATCACGTTTGTCAAGCATTTAAATAAAAAATTCTACGTGTGTTTAAAAGTGTACTACCGGGATTAGTATTAATGTGAGAAGGATCGTAATTAATACTGGAAGCCCGTTGTTGTGTAACGGAGAAGGTGAAGAGTTTTACGCATCAGTTGGATCATTTTGACAGAAAATTCTGAATTACATAGGTTTAAACGCTGTACGCATTATATATTCTTGAAGGAAGTGGAAATTAAAGTTTGATAACAAAGAAACATGTGCTGAAATCATTTCTGAATAAATCCTCAAGGGGCTTCTGACACTAAACAACTGTATATTCAGAGTTTCCTCGTTGATTCAGTGATAATACGATAGAAATGCAATGATTACGTCATTGATTTTGTCTGTCTCCATATATATAAGGACAGACCGCCTTGACTCATTAATGATTTTGGTGTTAATATTCTTAGTAACAATGATCATGAATTAGCATGGGTTATCTTCACTAACATTTACCTTACAGTGGCAAAGCATAGCTTGGTTGCTTGTTTGCGTAATATCTAAAGGGTGATAAAGCATGTACAATATATCTTATTTTTCGTATGCGAGAGGAAAGGGGAACTGATTCAGTTCATTTGAGAAGCCTCAAATATTAACAGGTTAATTGGCATTAAATGGAAATTCAAGCTGTTGTGAATGATGCTATCTCAACTGAAGACTCATTAATGTTTGTCGCCTGCAACAGATTTTCATCTCTTCCGATTAAGGTCAGACTGCCTCTTAGACAATGGAATATCGATATTTTGCAACGTGTTGATATTATTGATATTTATGTGGAGTATGTACACTTACCTAACAGTAAATTGAACGCACTTTGTATTTCCAGAAACTGCATTTCCAGTACGGAGGTTTTGTCGAAGCTGCGTATGAAATACAAGTGTCATCATATTTTGAATTTATACTGCGTTTTGTTCCCGCCTCCGCTAACCTCTATTGAAAATTGCTTTTTCAACACGACATGAGCATGTTACTGCGTCCGGATGGGCGTGAAGCACACAGGGGAGGCTTTTTGGCCATGATGTAAATGTTCAAGCAATCTAATTCCAATATGATACTTGGGAATCACGTTGAGCCATTTCATCAGCCTTTTCGCGACGCTCTGCGTGACTTTATTCGCACATTCACAAATGAGCAAAACGTCTGAGTTGTGCTACTAGGTTTTTTTTTTGGGGGGGGGTTCTTTCTTTCCGGAAAGTTGATTCCTTGTATTCCTCTGTCTCCTTTTTATTGCAGAAAGACTCGGCTTGCACTCTGCTAGGCCCGAGTTCGAGTCTCCAGCCGGCCAATGGAGAGTTAGAGGAATTTATTTCTGGTGACAGAAATTCATTTCTCGCTATAATGTGGTTCGGATTCCACAATAAGCTTTAGGTCCCGTTGCTAGGTAACCAACTGGTTCTTAGCCACGTAAAACAAGTCTAATCCTTCGGGCCAGCCCTCTCTAGGAGAGGTGTTAATCTGCTCATTGGTCTGGTTAAACTAAGGTATACTTAACTTAAGCCATTGTCACGTATATCGGTGCTTTTTTTTTAGTTTTCTGTAAAAAAAAAAACTATTGTGCCGGCTTTGTCTGTCCGTCTGCCTCCAGAGCTTAAAACTACTGAGGCTATAGGGCTGCAAATTGGTGTGTTGATCATCCACCCTCCAATCATCAAACATACCAAATTGCAGCCCTCTAGCCTCAGTAGTTTTTATTTTATTTAATGTTAAAGTTACCCATAATCGTGCATCTAGCAACGATATAGGACAGGCCACCACCGAGCAGTGGTTAAATATTCAAGGGCCGCGGCTCATACAGCATTATACCGAGACCACCGAAAGATAGATCTATTTTCGGTGGCCTCGATTATACGCTGAACAGAAAACTCGATTGCGCCGAAGAAACTTCGGTGCATTTTTACTTGATTATTTGGGAAGCTGCTTCTGATTAGTACCTCTTTTCTTTTTTTATTCCGGAAAGCCGTTTTCACGTTTCCTTTTTTTTAATTCCGGAAAGTCACTGTCACATACTCCTTTGTTTACTTTTTTAAGTCTGGAAGCCATTGTCACTTACTTCCTTTGTTTCCTTTTTTAAGGCTGGAAGCCATTGTCACTTACTTCCTTCGTTTGCTTTTTAAGGCTGGAAGCCATCGTCACTTACTTCCTTTGTTTCCTTTTTTTAAGTCTGGAAGCAGTTGTTACTTACTTTATTTGTTTCCTTTTTTTAAGGCTGGAAGCCATTGTCACTTACTTCCTTTGTTTCCTTTTTTTAAGTCTGGAAGCAGTTGTTACTTACTTTATTTGTTTCCTTTTTTTTAAGGCTGGAAGCCATTGTCACTTACTTCCTTTGTTTCCTTTTTTTAAGTCTGGAATTGTCACTTACTTCCTTTTGTTTCCTTTTTTAAGTCTGGAAGCCATTGTCACTTACTTCCTTTGTTTCCTTTTTTAAGTCTGGAAGTCATTGTCACTTACTTCCTTTGTTTCCTTTTTTACGGCTGGAAGTCATTGTCACTTACTTCCTTTGTTTCCTTTTTTACGGCTGGAAGTCATTGTCACTTATTTCCTTTGTTTCCTTTTTTAAGTCTGGAAGTCATTGTCACTTACTTCCTTTGTTTCCTTTTTTACGGCTGGAAGTCATTGTCACTTATTTCCTTTGTTTCCTTTTTTAAGTCTGGAAGTCATTGTCACTTACTTCCTTTGTTTCCTTTTTTACGGCTGGAAGCCATTGTCACTTACTTCCTTTGTTTCCTTTTTTAAGTCTGGAAGTCATTGTCACTTACTTCCTTTGTTTCCTTTTTTACGGCTGGAAGTCATTGTCACTTATTTCCTTTGTTTCCTTTTTTACGGCTGGAAGCCATTGTCACTTACTTCCTTTGTTTCCTTTCTTAAGGCTGGAAAGCAACTGTCACGTACTCCTTTGTTTCCTTTTTCATTCCAGAGCGCCAGTGTTACCTACTCGTTACTTTTTCACTGAGGAAAACTGTTTCCGTTTACTGCTTTGTTTACTCTTTTAATCCCCTGTGCTAAGTACTCCTGTTTCCTTTTTAATTCCAGAAAGCCCATTTCACGTACTTATTTTGTATATTTTATTTTTTATTTTTCTTGCGAAAAGCTGTTGCCGTGTAATATTTTGTTTTTCTTTTATTCCAGAAAGTCACTTCCACTTACTCCACTCTACAACCACCCCCGCTTTTTTAAATCCTGAAAGAGATTACCACGTACTGCAATATTCCGTTTTATTTATTCTGCAAAGTCGATGCCACTTCCTCGTCTTTTTCACCTTTTTTCTCTGGAGTTGTTGCCACATGCGCGCCTGTTTCCTTTTTTTACTCCGGGAAAATTGTTGTCATGTACTCCTGTTTTCTTTTTTACTTAGGAGAGTAGTTGCCATGTAGTCCTGTTTCCTTTTTTACTCGGGAAAGTTGTTGCCATGTATTCCTGTTTTATTTTTTACTCGGGAAAGTTGTTGCCATGTACTCCTGTTTTCTGTTTTACTCGGGAAAGTTGTTGCCATGTATTCCTGTTTTCTTTTTTACTCGGGAAAGTTGTTGCCATGTACTCCTGTTTTCTGTTTTACTCGGGAAAGTTGTTGCCATGTACTCCTGTTTCCTTTTTGATTCTAGAAAGTCATTGCCCACTAGCCCTCCTCTTTTGCTCTTTTATTCCTGACTGTCGTTTTCCATGTACTCCTCCGTTTTCTTTATTTTTTTGTATTCCAGAAAGTCATTGCAACGTAGTCGTATGTTTATTTTTTTTTTTAAAAGTTTTTGCTACTTTTCTCCTCTGCTTTTTTTTCCGGAAAGCCGTTGCCACCGGAAAGTCGTTGCCACGTACTCCTTAAATGGTCTGTGCTGATATCAAGATGGCTACGTTCTTCCTAGTGGGGTTTTACCCTTCGGAAATATAGGCTGCTTACCCCCCGGGGCGAGGGGTGATCTGTCTGCGCTGTTTTTCAGAACGTAGGAGCGCTAAGATTTCTGCTGACAAAGCAACCTCGTCGTTCGTAGAAATCGTTACTGAGGATTCAGGGATAGTGTCTCCTTCAGGAATAATTCCTGGATTCGGAGAAGAGAGGTGAACCGTGTTGATAGTGTTTGGACTAAGACGTATTGTGTCGTAATCACTCCGTTCCACAACTCAGCAATGGAAACAGCTTGAAAAAGGAGACGTATGTCACCATGGAATGCTTGCTTTTGAATATTTTTTAATGTGTGTTCTTGGTTTGCAAAACATGCTGAAAGCATATGGGTTTCTGTTACATTTAACGGTATTTAATTCTAATAAGAATACCTCTCAGCACTGCAATAGTTTTCCTAATGGTGCTTCATGGTCCATTTGAACAATTAATTAACCTATTCCGGCTGGCAATTAACCTGGATTGCATGGAGACCCAAAACGATTTTGTGCCCTATAGCAGATACTGCTGTTTTGAGAGAGAGAGAGAGAGAGAGAGAGAGAGAGAGAGAGAGAGAGAGAGAGAGAGAGAGAGAATTCTGAAGTAGTTAGGTCGATAATTTATCGGGTCTCTGGACGCCTTTGGAAAGTCTATGATCATTTTACCTCAGTTTTCAGCAAATAATTTTTCGGCGGTTTTTTCCTTTTCTGTCATCGTAACCGTAACTATGAATCGGGAGTTTCTGAACCTTATACGGATACTTCATTGCTATTGTCGGTGTTTATTGACACTTGTACTCCCGTATCAGGCCTCATGATACACGCGTCTATAATCAGAAATACAAATTAATGGCACTTGCATCAAAGCAGAAGTATCTAGTCGACTGATGGATCCATTCGCCTAGTCTACGGATTTTGGAGATAGTCTTGTGTGTGCGTTCTCTGGCGATACTCAAAACCGGGTACTTTTGCTCGGCACCATTTCACTCCTATAACGCCTTGTTGCATATGATAACATACTAAATAAAATTCAGGAATAATCGTGTTACCTGCGCTAACATCAGTACTAGCTGAGAGAGTGCTGAAGACCTTATCAAATTTGCTGCCTAATCTGGCTGACATTTGGTTTTCTTTGAATAAGCCTTCATATTTTATCTTTTTTAATAACCTTAGTCCTTGGCTACTGTATCCATTAAGTAATCGTTATTAGATTTTTAATGTTTAATGTTACTTGTTAACAAGTGACTTGATGTTTATCTGAGAGTAAGAATATCATTAATGAAAGGAATTACAAAAAATGGATAAGCAATCGAGTGCGTATCCTCAATCTTACTAGTACTTTTGCTTGTATAATCCTAAAGTGTGACTTGCGTTCATCCAGTAACAGGGCACAAAGTCTTGTTTGGGGTATCAGTTGTAAACCCTTCCTTATTTACATCTCTCAGCACTGAGTAAATTACAAATAAAACACAATAATGTAGTGGTTCATCTGTGAAATATGGTGGTTAACTCCCGGAGACATTTTCCGCTGTTTCTACTTGAGGTTGCAAAGCTGAGACTGAATTTAAATTCACAAAAACTTAGATTACTTACGCAAAGGATTCACAAATAAAATATAGAACGAACGGATTTATTAGGAAATTTGTATATATCAAACTTACGTATTATGCATACGGAAAAATTGGCGTACTCAGGCAATCTGTTTGCCTCTTGGGATACCATACTATTGAATTTGTTTCAGTACTGAATAACAAACTAGAAAAAAGAATATGTTTATTTGAAGATTTCGAAATAGATTTGAAAATATAGCAGAAGACCTGCTTATACTACCACAGCACTGAGAAATATAAAAAGTTGCAAGTTGCACAAAAGATTCAAGCACAAAGTCTATTTAACTCATGTTGAACATTCACAGAAGCGTACATGATCCTGCGCGTCACAGAGTATGTTTGCCCCCAGCATATTTATTTTACTGAAAGTTTCTAATACAAATACAAATACAAATAGAAAGGGGAAAAAAATCAGTGATTCTCTTTGGAAAACAAAAAAAATTAAGTTTTGAAAATGAAAAGTTTTCATTTGAAAATTATATTTCTATTTATATTTTTTTAATACAACATTCGTAGAGAAAAGTGTTCCAGATTCTTTTTTTTTTTTTAATATATACATTACACGTCTCGTACAAAGAAGTACAGATGTTTGTCTCTTAAAATAATATATTACTCATTGCATTAAGGTTGCTATAACATACAGTGAAAAACAATAACAAGCAAAGCTTACTGTTGCAAATGCAACTGCAGATAATGATAAATTAATTAGGGAGCCAAAATGAAGTTCATAAGCTGATTACTGTAGCAGCAACTGTCCTTTTCTAATCTTTCGATTTATCTTACAAATATATTAAGATAAAGAGGAGGAGGAATATTCTGCACAGATGTGTTCATGTTTTAAACATACTATTTCAAAAAGGACTGTTTTTGTAAAAATAAGTATTTCCTCAAATAGTACGCCACTAATAATCTGTTACTAACGAATTCACTTTATTTTAGCAGTAACGTATTTGAAAACGACATTTACGTGGAAAATTATACATTCGCATGCTTGTATCTAGATACGCGCAGAAAAATTACCACGCAAATTCTGTGTTGCAGAACCTAAAATTACCACGCAAATTCTGTGTTGCAGCACCTTAATTCGATTGGAATAAGTATCATAAAGTACAATTTTTTCCCGTTCTTAGTGGCTAAATGGATAACGTCAGTCACTCGTGTAATTAATCCTCGAAGGCATAGGTTCGAACAATGGTCAGGGAAGATCACTGTCGTATTTGATTCCATTTTATATTTCAAATGATAAAAATGCTATTTGTAAAACTGACAAATTATGTATATATATATATATATATATATATATATATATATATATATATATATATATATATATATATATATATATATATATATATATATATATATATATATTGTGTGTGTGTGTGTGTGTGTGTGCGCATAAAAATAACACTAAATGCTACATTGGTTTAATAGGTATGTTTGCATACGTATATACCATAAATAAACTTCTCCTTACCATTCCAGTTATATATTTGTCCTTTTGAAGACTATATATATATATATATATATATATATGTGTATATATGTATATATATATATATATATATATATATATATATATATATATATATACATACATATATAGTCTTCAAGAGGACAAATAAATAACTGGAATGATATGGAGAAGTCTATTTATGGCACGTTATACAAAACATACCTATTAAACCAGTGTAGCATTTAGTATTATGTTTTATTCACTTGAATTTGATAGTAGTTTATTAAATAGTAAAACAGTGCTGCTGACTTCCATCAGTGCTATTGTTCATCTGAATTCAAAGGTGTGGACATAATATTTATATGAAGTCTTTTATTCTGTGTTGATTTTTTCACAAAAATTTTAGGTTTTTATAACTTTGTTACGTAGCCTCAAAACACAGGGGATTTGCTTTTAGTGATTATGAGAGAGAGAGAGAGAGAGAGAGAGAGAGAGAGAGAGAGAGAGAGAGAGAGAGAGAGAGAGATTGCTTTTAATCATTTGGGCGATGGTTGATTCTTTACGTAACTATAAACATGGAAATGAACTGACAACATATTACTGCAATTTATTGTAATGGGAATAATAAGTTCTGGTCATTGTTTTATATATATATATATATATATATATATATATATATATATATATATATATATATATATATATATATATATATAGCTATGTGAGAGACATCAAATCTATATATAATTATAAATTTTTCCTAATAGTAAAATCTGGTATTTTATTAGGGAAATCTCAGCTTTCTTTATCCTGAAATATACGGATCAAGCTAAGTTATCGGACTAAGTAATAATCTTTAATCCCATGTATTTTTGTGATATATAAATGCGAATCTGAAATAAATTGTGGAAGAGAGAGAGAGAGAGAGAGAGAGAGAGAGAGAGAGAGAGAGAGAGAGAGAGAGAGAGAGAACTCTAATGTCCAGACTCAGATTCATTCTGATATCAATCAGCCTTCTCCCTTTCTCGGTCTCCTTCCTGCCTGCAAGTGTGTGTGTGTGTGTATCTGTGTGTCTGTGTGTGTGTATGTAAGAGAGAGAGAGAGAGAGAGAGAGAGAGAGAGAGAGAGAGAGAGAGAGAGAGAGAGGAGAGAGAGAGTTTCCCCCGAATGAAAACGCATATATCAAACTCGCGCCGCTTAAATGACAGATGTCTCAGTGGTCCCGATCCTATATTAACGGCACTAGAATTTATACGGGAATCAATCCATTCCGTTTGGCAGCCGGTTCAACAGCGAATATCTGCCTTCCTCGGGGGATGGGGGTTCCAGAATGCCGAATGCATAGGAATTGGCCAGCTTCTTCTGACAGGCTTCGGGGCATGCAGGCCTTTTATATAAAAAGTTTTATTGTTGCTCCTAAGTAATAGAAATGTTGATATCATGAGCGTTATCATTTTCATGATGGAAAAAATGCCTTGCTGATTATGCTTATCATATCGAAACATACACCGTGAAAAAGTACGGTGTACTTGTGTTGTCATCTCTGGTTCCAGGTCATATGCTTTTCAAAGAAATTCGTAGTAATAATAATCATTTCCCGACCTTCAGACTTTATTGGATAGTTTCCACTAAATCGATACAGTATCCGTTATGTCATCGATTTTTCAGAAAATTAGAGATTCTCCGCAAGAAACGGCAGCTTTTAAGCATTTCGGTTAAACTTCTCGATAGTTGGATGAGTGTGAACTTCGATTAAATTCTCTCTTCTTATACGGATACACACACACACACATATACAGTATATATATATATATATATATATATATATATATATATATATATATATATATATATATATATATATATATATATATATATATATTATATATGTATATGTGTGTACGTGTATTTATGTATAGACATTGTACGTATGTATTTGGGCGTGAATACTCTGTACGTTTGCGTATTTACAAGTTAGATGAGTTTTCAATGATGCTTTCTTTGTTTTTATCTCACGTAAATGATAGAAGTCTTGTTTGAAGGAAGTGAGCATCTACCTCTATTCCTAGGACAAGGAAAGCTTCACATTTATAAGACCGTTGCATGTGTATGCCTGCGAAAAGCAATATCCTGCGTAATAAAATCAGCAATGGAATATATTCGGAGATGATGAAACGAATACATAAAGGAAATCTAAAGCAGTAAAATAGCAATGAATTCATCTTCACACCTAAATGCGGATATGCTTTCAAGCATTTTCCAATAAAAGTACCGAAATCCCCCAAACATTTTTCTCGCATTGTATAGCAACGGTTATGTTGTCAAGTCTTTTTGAAATACAGATTTGTAAACCAAATTCATTTATTGTCCCCTTTTAACTTGATGGGTGGGGGAGATGAATGATTTTGTTCTAAAAGAATACGGCATATTCAAGTTTTTTGTTTTTTTTTGAACCACAAGGAAAAGAATACACTCTCAAATGAATTGTTTTAGGAAGATTTTTTTTACTGCGTTGGTGAAAGCAAGAGGAAATGTACAATAAAACGGATTACTCATTTTTTTGTGTGTAATTTTGGTTTTAGTTACTGAAAAAGTGTCATGGATCACTTAGTATAAATTTTATGTTATGTATTGTCTTTTATGATATAGGCTATATGATAAAACTTACTAGAGTTTGATGTCACTAATAAAAGTCTTATTAACGTAGTGTAATAAACCGGTATTATTATAGTATATTATTAAGACTATTTCCATTTGTTTACTGATGCTGGGTTACCATTTTAAACGTTAGTTTTTCTGCCTTATTAACTAATTGAGCGTGTTTGTTTAAACTTTTCAGCATTATATTGCCTTTATATATCATTGGTGAAAGCATGTAGTTTTGAATATTCAGGATCTACATAGCTTTACCCAATGGGCACGAAGGTGAATTTTTTTATTACCGAGGGAAAAAAGAAATTTGAGTATTGTTACTCTATTTGCCTGTGAAAAATAGGCAGCTCTAAAGCTATTTTTTTTATTCGTTCGGTTCATTTAGGAAACATTAATAGAATTTAATTCACTTTGTTTTAACAGCGATGCGTTCTCTGCCTAGTTTGCGGAAATAAATAAAAAAGAGTGAGAGTATTCGAAAATCTTCACAAATTCATTGTATAAGTTATATATATGTGTAAAGTATAATGTACCGTACACACAAATACACATATACACACACACACACACGCATATATATATATATGTGTGTGTGTGTGTGTGTATGCTCTTGTAACACCCACAATGGCCACGTGTTTAGCTTAACCTAGCTCCAACCCATCACGCGTGAATTTGAATCTCACCTTTGGAAGTTGGAATTTCTCTATTTCATTGTTGCTATCAACACACATACATACAATATATATATATATATATATATATATATATATATATATATATATATATATATATATATATATATATATATATACATTTATACATATATATACATAAATATATGTATGTATGTATGTATGTATGTATGTATGTATGTATGTATGTATGTATGTATGTATGTACGTATGTAAAATGTCTTCGAAATATTATTTTCGTCAAGTACGTAGGATATCTCCAGCTCCAAGAGAACGTGGAAACAGAAAAATGCCCTGTTGATAGATGCTTATAAAAACGGATAATGAAAAGTAAGCCATCTTAGATGCTTTGCTCTCCTAATCCTTCATAACTCGTGTGTTAAGCCTCACAATAGACATAAATACCTCCTTACGACCTTTGTAAGCCTGCGGTGTATGCTCGGTTGCCCATTAGGGCATCTTGTATTTTCGCACTTGCTCTCTCTCTCTCTCTCTCTCTCTCTCTCTCTCTCTCTCTCTCTCTCTCTCTCTCTCAGCCTGTTGTACATTCACTCACAGTTGTAGTAGTTGCCTGCACATACATTTATTTGCGCGTCTGTTCGCCTGTGCTTGCGTATATGAATGCGCGTGCGAGTATGCCTGATGTCAAGGTTGACTCTTTAATGTTCTTTCTTTGTCAGTTCCTAAAAATACGAGTAATATTACAGTATTTTACTTAGCGATTTCAGCTGATTCTTTAGTGTTCTTTCTTTGTCAGTTCCTAAAAATAATTTTACAGTATTTTACTTAGCGATTTCAGCTGAGTCACAGACTATTCACCCTCGAGGTCCAAGGATGTCGGGCGGCGCCTTTGAAAATTCTTCAATATAATGGCGATTACTCAGCTTCAGCATCCACTACCCACAAAGTGCATCGTTGCAGTTGCGCCGGCTTTGCTACATCATTGTTTACTCATCTGAAGAGAGATGCAGCTAGCTCCTATGCATCGATTATCGTCATCCTTTGGATAAGTTAAGGAACTCTCGGTTGGATGCAGTGTTAAACTTTGCTCTACGTTTCCTCATAACGTTAGAATTCATTCTCTCTCTCTCTCTCTCTCTCTCTCTCTCTCTCTCTCTCTCTCTCTCTCTCTCTCACATACACACACACACACACACACATAAGGTTTCTTTAAATTTAGCCAGGTAAAGCTGTATCCGTAGGCAGTAATTGAAGAAAATTAAAATATGACCCTGACAACCTAGTTTTGTATTTTTTGCCCTTCAAGATTTTACGGAACGGTATTGAGTTACGACGATACCGTGATGTTAGAGTCTGGTTTTTCTTGTGTAGGCCTATTGTATTTTTGAACAGAATGTTCAAGCAGATTGCAGTCATATCAGAGAAATATCGCTGGCTTCGCCCGATATCTTACGGTTGTGGTTTGATAGAGATTTTCAAACGTTGTTGCTTATTTTGTGAATAAATTTTTTTTCTGGCTTGTAATCTTTTAATGCAGTTTTGTATTTGTTTGTATTCCGAAACAAAAACAAAAAAATCTAGCTCCCGTTGCATTTTGAATATGATAACCAACTGTCGTTTGAAAAGTATTTCGTGATTGAGACCTGATTTGGTGTGGACTGCCGAAATGATCGAGAACTGTCGTACATCATAAAATTGTTTCAAGAGTTATATTGAGATAGTATCTCTCTCTCTCTCTCTCTCTCTCTCTCTCTCTCTCTCTCTCTCTCTCTCTCTCTCTCTCTGGGTTATATTGAAATAGTCTCTCTCTCTCTCTCTCTCTCTCTCTCTCTCTCTCTCTTGGTTATCTTGAAATGGTTATATTGAAATCTCTCTCTCTCTCTCTCTCTCTCTCTCTCTCTCTCTCTCTCTCTCTCTCTCTCTCTCTCTCTGTGGGTTATAATGGAATACTCTCTCTCTCTCTCTCTCTCCTTCTGTGTGCATTTACAGATCATATACACCTGTCTCGGAGTTCCCATTTCCCATCTGGGGGCTAGACCTAACCCTCACCGCAATCGAAATTTCCAGGAAAGAGAAACCTTTCAGAAATGACCTCCTCCGATTGATTGCTTACATGAATTAGGTTAAACGCGCTCGCCCTCTCTTGTTGGTTGCGGCTCTGCATTTCCTTTAAGCCGATTACTGGAGGTTCCTGGAAACACTAGAGCCGCTGGATTTCCATTGCTAGGCGTTTAGAGACTAGTTCTAATCTCGGTGCTGTTTCATAGCTGACTTTTCCGCGCGGTACGGCTCTGAGTTGCCAGTTGTTTTATTTTCCTGGAAGAGTCTTCGTTACTTGTTGTAACTCTTTTTAAGCCGTGGATTTTCTGTGTTTTAATTGATACACTGGTATTAAGGGCTTAGTCTTTTGTGCAGTACAACAACATCATCAACTACAGTAATAATGTGATGATGATGGCATCTGCAGTGACAGTGAAGTTGATAATGATGATACCGATGATGACTTGAAACAATAATGATACGAGGAAGAAGAGCACTGGTCGTGAGCGGAGCTTTTTCATCCGATTCCAAGAAATTCCGGAGGCAAATAATAATAGCTGATATGGAAAGTCAACTGGGAACCCATGTTCTTCTCGCTCAGCAGATGGCGCGCCGTGCATTCAAAGTACAGAGTACCTGACACTTCCATCCGTTGCTTGGAAGGCTTCAGGACACAGGCAAAGCAGTCTGTGGCCTATGTCGCAGACAATGAAGATTTGCTGGTAATGAAATATGGCGTTCTTCCTTGTCATTTGTTTGTTTATTTCTGCTTTGTCCTAAGACTCCTGATATTCTAATGGTTTCAGATTAAGGCCACTCCTAATAGTTAGTCAGAATTTTTTGTTTCATAATGGATATTTTTTCCTCAGAGCATATAAAAGTGAATAACCTTAGGATAACTTTTTTTTTTTTTGGATTTTCAATGATTTTGGAAGGGTGCTTCATAAATTAAATACCAAGCTGAGACTTACCATGTATATTTAAATATATTTAATTACCTGTTGTCGGATGGTGACGCGTCTGAAGCAGAACATTTGATTTCCTGTTATTTGAAATACATTTTCGCTTTAAATAGATTGGCAGGTAGAATGCATGTAATAATCCTTGTCAGAAAATATCTTTTGCGCTGCGTATCTATTTTAATCTTATGGAAATGAAACGCGACAATCAGCCTGTACATCAAGATTATGATCCCTTAGTTTTACGCTCATTCCAAAGAAAGGACGAGTAAATGTGGGAAGAGATAATAGAGAAAATAAGGGTAACTCTTTCTAAACTTATTTTGTATTTTCAGACCTACGTAAGGTTGGTTTCCTTTAGACTTATTTGCCGATGGAAAAATATGCTAGGAAATGTTCGCCGGCATAGCATCGGTCACCTGTGGTGTTCTCTGCGCTCTCTGTGATTTATTGTTATTGCTGCCCATGCTTCTGGTTTCTCCTTTCTCCTCTCCCTCCCGCCTCTTTATCATCTCTTTCACGGTTTTTGCTCATTTTATGGACGGCCATTTGTGTATGGTTATCGTTTTTCAAGTCATGTCGCCCCCATCCAATCTCTCTCTCTCTCTCTCTCTCTCTCTCTCTCTCTCTCTCTCTCTCTCTCTCTCTGGTTTAGGCTAGAGTCTGTAATAACTATGCACCAGTAGAGCAGTAGGTTATACTGCAAGGATTACGAAGTCTGCTTTATGGCAAACTGTCCTCATCCCTTTATGAAACATATCCACGCAGGTTGCAGCAGCAGCAGCAGCGGCAGCACATTGATTACTGCAATGGAAAGCTGCCAATTACTTTGATGGCCAGGAAATCTCTCCGTGTATTTGTCGGTATTTGGCCGTGTAAACACATTCGTGCACAATCGCTCGCACCACATGTTCACTGACAAACTCTCATATGCTTGAACATTTGTGTTTGTTTTCAAATAAACAATCCTGGTTGCACTTATTTGCTTGGCAGGCCACTCATGCATACGCAGAAATATATACATATACATACATATACATAAGTATGTATATATATAATATATATATATATATATATATATATATATATATATATATATATATATATATATATATATATATATATATATATATATATATATATATATATATATATATATATACATGTCTGTATGGAAATATATTCATGCGTGCATAATTTATACATAATTAATAATCATAATTACTTCTGCGGATATGTTATATATATACTTGAGTCAGTACCGCGTAGCCTTCGCTATTTTGTGCAACACTATGAGTAAGGAATTCCTGTTACAACGATGTTTTAATAACTTTACCATGAATCGTGAGGCAACGAAAGGTAATAAAAATCCCAGCTGAAAACAGTCATGCTTTTATTATATTTTAAAAGGATTTACAGATGACCAAAGAGAGGTTCTAAAGCTCTTAACGTAACAAACACAGAGGAAAACCGGAATCGTATTGTTTATAAATGCCGGTCTTTGGAGTGTATTTGCCAAACGCTACAAACCAAACGTCAGGCTTTACAGGGGAGAGTATTCGTATTTGAATATAGCCAAGCCCTATATATATATTCCCTTATAGCTTTTATTTCCCGGTTGCGCATCAGATCAGCATTTTATGCGTTTGTTTTCTTTTTTCACTTGAATACTGATGAACTCGATGACTCTGATGTACGCGTTATGGCGAACTGGGTGACGTTGAGGCAGGCGATGCGCTGACCAACTGGGAAAGTGAACGAGAGCTGTCAGGACACAGCGTCTCCGGATACTTCGTTTTCGTTATTCTCGATATCATTTATGTTCAACAGCAACAGTAACAGTAGCCAGGAGAGGCATCAACAACAAAAAAAAGCATCATTGATATTGTGCTTTACATTTTGTGCACAGCACTTAACTGTTGCCTCAACCTCTCCTCTTTTCTTAAAAGAAACGGCCAGTCATATCCATCCACCCCCCCGCCCCCGCCTAGCTCCAGACCGTAAAAAAAAAGATAAGAAGAAGAAGAAGAGTAAAAAGGAAAAAAAGTGGGCTTAGCCTTGAGAGAACTTTGAAATTAGTGGAAAAAATAATTCGTGTTTTAAACGTGGTTTTCATTTTTCAGATATCCGTGAATCCATAATCTTGTTCCCGAACAATGAGGGAAGTAGGTATAGAAAATCATCTAAAATAAACAATGGAATGATTTATTATTTTCCGATTCATGATTATGAAAAGTGAAAAATAATTAACGTTGCATTTTCTTTAGGAAATAATGTAACATTTCTAGGATTAATTGACTCACGCATACGCAAATACATGTATGTATATGTATGTATGGCGTAAGTTATTCTTGCGTATTTCTCCATTGCGGTATGATTCCGTAGATTCGTGAGATCCATAAAGCTTTCTTTATGATGATTTTGTATTGTATTCATTAAAAGTAAAGTCGAGAACAAAATTGCTACTAAATAGTTTACATAGGTATAAAGACCTCTTTTTGCTATAATTCATATTTTCAAATACCAGGCGGCGTCTATCTTCCCTGAACTTTGAAAGACGTTTATCTTTGGATAGGGGGAAAGAAAATCAGTTAATTTCAATTTCGTTATTCTAACAATTAAAAGACCTTTTTAAATTTCCTTTCATTTCATGAACTTTTGCTCCACTCTGGAGTATTTTATGTTTTTCATCTTCCTTCAAAAGTTTATTTTTTCCACCTTCCTTCAAGATTTTGTACTGATTTTTCTAGTTATTTGGTACTTATTGTCGATATTCATGACGACTATTCACAGAAAGATGTACGTACCTTAGATCTAACATTTCATCCTTTTGAAAAACCCAGTAACCTAATTAATAATCTCTACAAAGCCTCTTTTGCCAACACTGCCCTTGAGTTCATGTCTGACTTAACCTTTTCTTGCATATTTGAGTTACTGGTTTAAGCTGGTTTCCAGAATATCTCGCATGCATTTTATGAATATAGAGTCTTTGTATTAAACCAATCGAGGAAGATCAGCCACTTCACTGGTGACGTTGTACTTATGGCCTTGCACAACACTGGTGTGGCTGCTTGTCATTACAGAGGTTGGTTCACATGCTAGACATGAAATGCCTGCCAAACCTTTGCTTGCATATTGAGTTACTGGTTTAAGCTGGTTTCCAGAATATCTTGCATGCATTTTATGAATATACAGTGCATGCATTTTATGAATATACAGTGCATGCATTTTATGAATATACAGTGCATGCATTTTATGAATATACAGTGCATGCATTTTATGAATATACAGTGCATGCATTTTATGAATATACAGTGCATGCATTTTATGAATATACGGTGCATGCATTTTATGAATATACAGTTTTGAATATACGCATGCATTTTATGAATATACGGTGCATGCATTTTATGAATATACAGTCTTTTGTGAATATACAGTGCATGCTTAAACCAATCCAGGAAGACCGTTTATGAATATACGGTGCATGCCAGCCACTTCACTGGTGACGTTGTATGCTTTTATTACCTGCATGCATTTTAACACTCGTGAATATACAGTTGTTTGTCATTACAGAGGTTTTATTATACACATGTGCTATGAAATGAAATGCCTGCATGCATTTTATAATTCTAATGCATTTTATGAACTTCCTTTTATGATTAAAGAAAATTCAAATGTTACTGACCGAGTTGCTGTCCGAAGCAAAAAAAAAAAAAGAATTATAGCATAATATTCATAATCTTGCTAAACAATCTTCCAGTTGCTTCAGAAGTCCTGAGTAGCTAAGAGACTGGACCATTTTTTTTTCGGTCTGGCTAATAGAAAAATGGTCCGTTTGTGAACTTCCAAACAGCGTGACCTCCAGCAGATCTTCATCTTGACGTCCTCCGAATTTGTGGAACCGTGGACGGGAGGCCTCGAAGCGACTGCGATTTCTCGAGGAAATGGTGCACCATTTTGAGGAGTTTGGGCCAACGTCTTTGACAAGAGGAGTTTAAAATGAGAACCGGATATTTTACTAGACGGATTATATACAGCTTATTCCTTGCACATCTCATTCCTCGTCTGCTCAGTCCTCTCGGTTTCAACCCATTAACTAAAGAGAGTGCTACATGAAACTGGATTAAGGGAAGAAACTGACCCTTATCCTTTTAAATATTTGTTCTTCACTAAGTATACTTTAGTTTAACCAGACCACTGAGCTGATTAACAGCTCTCCTAGGGCTGGCCCGAAGCATTAGACTTATTTTACGTGGCTAAGAACCAAATGGTTATCTAGCAACGGGACCTATAGCTTATTGTGGAATCCGAACCACATTATACCGAGAAATGAATTTCTATCACCAGAAATAAATTCCACTAATTCTTCATTGGCCGGCCGGAGAGTCGAACGCGGGCCCAGCAGAGTGCTAGCCGAGTACGATATCGACCTGTCCAACGAGGAACTAACTGTACAGCACACTGGTAGCAGTTGTCTCAAAAACCTAAATGATTAAATTTCTCAGAAATGTTATGATCAAGAATAATATGTCAACATTCAGTACTTGTGTTTATAGCAATAGCTTTCTTACTGCAATGTTCATTGTTGCAAAAAGTATAGCTTTTGCATACATACTGCTTTATAAGAGGCAAATAACAGTATCTTTAACCGCAAATCCCTTTTTTTTATATAAGTATATCTTAAAAAAGGACCATATCAAACCCTAAGAATTCTACTGAAAGTTACGAATTCCTGCACATTCCAGACTTACATACGAAACTGTGAATAGCCAGGATAAGAACGGCGAGAATTTTCCGTTTCTATAAATGAATAAAGGTTTTTGGAATATGAAAATGCAGACTCTTCGAACCCGAATGCCTTCAGATTTCGTAATTTCAGACTCGAATTTCTTCGGTTGATTTATGTTGAATCTTTCTACGATATGTAAACAGAATCTCTCTCTCTCTCTCTCTCTCTCTCTCTCTCTCTCTCTCTCTCTCTCTCTCTCTCTCTCTCTCTCTCAACAAATGAAACCAGGATAGTAGTTTACTCCCAGCTCTGCTTGGGCTACAACGATGTTGATATTGCGCCTTTTTTCCAGTATTTCATGCCCGAAGAAGGAGAGGTTTAGGGATTTTTTCCCCATCCAGAGGAGTGTTTAAGACCAGCATTCTCACATTCGTATGCATGCAGCGTTTGTTTGGCTGCTTCAGTGCGTGTTTTATCTCGCAAACGAAGTTTACGTTTATTTTTCCGTTTTGTCTAAATGTACAGTATATTTACGATGCGGAATGCTCTAGCAAATTACTGTCTCAATGCTGTTTTATTATCTTGCAATATATATTTTTTCTAAATGATTTAGTTTTAGGCAAGAACCGCTGTTCTGTTTTGGCGTCAGTAAATGCACGTTGATTTTGCGGTGCTGCAGTATTGGTTATTCAGCGAAATGTTATGGAATGAATTTTTATTTTGTGATGGAATATATGAATTTTTCACTTTGTTAAGTCAGCGACATTTATTATAATTACATTATTATTCTTGTCGTTATCACTCTAGGTAGGTAGAGCAAACAGGTAATTAGATTTCAGGTATAACGCCATACCAGTCTAAAAAAATGTTAACAAATTGTTACTCAAAGCCTATTTGTCATAGAATATTAACTTGTGTGTGCTCGAAATTTTAATTGTTTCATGAGTCAAAACAGTATCAAAATGTTTGCGAAATCTAATAAGATAAAACATTCAAGTTTAGTTAATGCGTCATCTAAAGTTGACATGTTTTGACATGTATATTGAAAGGTATTAAACTAGTTTAAGGAATCAGTTAAGTATATCTTAGTTTAACCAGACCACTGAGCTGATCAACAGCTCTCCTAGGGCTGGCCCGAAGGATTAGATTTATTTCAGGTGGCTAAGAACCAACTGGTTACCAAGCAACGGGATCTACAGCTTATTATGGAATCCGAACCACATTATGACCAGAAATGAATTTCTATCACCAGAAATAAAGTCCTCAAATTCTTCATTGGCCGGTCGGAGAGTCGAACGCTGGGCCAACAGCGTGCTAGCCGAGAGCTCTACCCACCCCTACAATAAAGAACTAGTTAAGGAACCAGTAATGAGAGTTTTGACGAAACCCCAAATGGATATATGATAATCCTTTACTTTGATTATTGCTGAATATCTCTCTCTACGCCCTCAGCTCTTCTCAACGTAATATCTTTTTGGCGTTTCGTTCCCCTAAGTCATGTATCTGCAGGGGCCCTCCTAAGCCCTTTTAAGGTAATCACATGTAATTACATAAAGCCAATTGGTCCGTAACTCATCTTCGGCCAGTCAGGGTAAGTGGGGATTCCTTGTAGATTCCGGGCTAGACACGTAGAATTTAGCCTGGAATTAAGTGTAAGGCTCTCGAGCAACTCGAGTGCTTCTGTTGCAACACTGGTTGACAGATAAATGTTACCGTGCGTAGGATTTTGTTTGTTTATTAGAATGAACTGGGTTTTTTTTCTTGGATTTATCCACATTAATATTGTTCATCTCCTGAAGTCAGAACACCTTTCCGGTCACCAAATCTCTCTCTTATTTAATATGGAGATGCGTTTAGCGCCTCCATCTTCGGGTTGGTAGTTGATTCGTTCCATTCGTTAACAAACCATGTTATTACGTTCATTCTTGATATACCTTCATTCCTATAGCCATCCATCTTTCAAGAGGCGCATTTTCTCTAATTTCCTTCGTGTTCCCTTCTCTTCTTCTCATGTATATCTGTATGGCTTTAAATTCAGTACTCTCTGGTTGAAGAAGGAACGTTCGCTGGAACAGTGAATAAAAAAGATTTAATGGCGTACTAGGAATGTTCTCTCTCTCTCTCTCTCTCTCTCTCTCTCTCTCTCTCTCTCTCTCTCTCTCTCTCTATATATATATATATATATATATATATATATATATATATATATATATTTATATATGTATGTATGTATGTATGTATGTATGTATGTATATATATATATATATATATATATATATGTATATATATATATATATATATATATATATATATATATATATATATATGACTATTTATCACATCACCGTGATTCATATACAATCAGAAAGCTACAAACGTCCTTTAATATCCAATTCACTCTACCTCGGAAATAATATATTTTCATATATGTTACCGAAGGGGAATTTTTAGTTGATAATAAATCCACCGTCCCGTGGGGTCGAACCAGCGACGGACGAGGAATCAGGACTACAGTGACGCACTCTTATTATCAACTAAAAATTCCCCTTCGGTAACATATATGAAAATATATTATTTCAAGGTAGAGTGAATTGATATTAAAGGACGTTTGTAGCTTTCTTATTATATATATATATATATATATATATATATATATATATATATATATATATATATATATATATATATATATATATATATATATATATATATATATATATATATGAATTTTTATCACGTGGCCGTGACGTGTTTCATATATTCACAAAACATTAAACCACAAATGTCGTTTAATATCCTATTCGCTCTCCCTTGGAAATAATACCGAATAGGAATTATGTTTAATAAGTGGTTCAAAGTCGTTGGTTCCCGCTGTTAGGTGGATTGAATTCAACAGCTAATGCATTACTTATTAATTATAATTATACTTCTGTATTATTTCTGAGGTAGAGCGGATTGGATACTAACGGCTTTGTAGCTTAACGGAAAAAAAATAAATATATATGTATATACATATATATATATGTATATATATATATATATATATATATATATATATATATATATATATATATATATATATATATATATATATATATATATATATGAATTACTTATCAGTTATAATTCTACTTCTGTATTATTTTCGAGGCAGAGCGAATTGGGTATTAAACGGCATTTGTAGCGTAATTTTAAAAAATTATATATATATATATATATATATATATATATATATATATATATATAATATATATATATATAATCAGTAAGCTACAAACGTCCTTTAATATCCAATTCGCTCTACCTCGAAATAATATATTTTCATATATGTTACCGAAGGGGAATTTTTAGTTGATAATAAGTTCGTCGTCCCGTGGTCTCGAACCAGCGAAGGACAAGAACTCAGGACTACAGTGGACGCATTAACCCACACGGTAACATACGTATGAAAATATATTATTTCCGAGGTAGAGCGAATTGGATATTAAAGGACGTTTGTAGCTTACTGATTGTATATGAATCACGGTGATGTGATAAAAGTCATATATATATATATATATATATATATATATATATATATATATATATATATATATATATATATATATATATATATATTGCGTATGTGTACGTGTGCACTCCAGAAATCAAAGTCCAGTTCCTAAATAATTATGACTCCACAAAGAAACACGAATTTTCCAATTTTGTAAATTACCTATTCTATTTCTGTAAGAAGGGTAAAACGACACGAAATCGCTTGCCTTACATTCCCTACCCCGTTCCGTAATCCTCCCTCATCAATCCGGTCTATTATTACGTGAGATGTAATCCCTCAAAGATCCCGTAGGTAATCCCCCTGTGCGTGTCCCTAGAACCTCAGTGTCAGTTATAAGGAAGTGAATGGATTTCGGATTATGCGTAATCAGCGATGCACTTCATCAGTGGCACGACAAAGATGGGGATTTGTCATAAGGAAATAAAAGAGAACGAAAATTCCCTTCTGGGGAATCCGACGCGATTGACGAGCGGAACGTCAATAGGCAGTTTCGACTTCCATGATGACTTGACACGATCCCGTTTCCCCTTGATTGGATGACTGTGCTCTCTTTTACCTGGACGCATCGTGAGTCTCATATTTCGGTTATTCCCTTTTCATTATTTATAAGTCCATATATGCACAAGTATCTGTTGCAGCTGATATATTTGCGTGTCCATGTATATGAAATTTAATCATGTTTATATATATGTGTATATATATATATATATATATATATATATATATATATATATATATATATATATAATATATATATATTTATATATATATACTGTATAATATATATATATATATATATATATATATATATATATATATATATATATATATATAATAGCGTGAGGCGATCATCACTAATCGATGCCAACTCTCACAGTAAATTAGGCGTTCGGATTTTCACACACACGTACTGGGAGCGCCGAACCGAATTTTTGGTAAGAAAAATTGTAGATGGATCAACGCAGAGAGAGAGAGAGAGAGAGAGAGAGAGAGAGAGAGAGAGAGAGAGAGAGAGCTGCATCTGTGCGGAGTGAAGAGAGCATGAATGAGAGCTGCCACGTGCGTCGTGCTACGAGACGAATAGAGTAAGAGGGAGCGAGAGAGAGAGAGAGAGAGAGAGAGAGAGAGAGACTGGAAGAGGAGCGAAGGGCCAGGGAAACGCAGGAGGAAGAGAAGAGGCGGTAAATGGAGGCAAAGCAGAAGGGGAAATGTAAGGCGTCGGCTTATTAAAGAGCGATGGAACATTGAACTGCTGGAAGAGAGACTTGCTGTGAACGCAGCAGACCTTTCCCCTCCCCCGTTCTTACACCTCTAGTAATTCCAGGTGGATACGTGGAGTAACTGCCATCTCATTTAATATTCAGAGGAAGAAAGTGCGCCTTTATTTATCTCTTTGCGTTTTTTTTTTTTTAATTCTGTAGTAGCTGCTTGGGGCCAAGTTCTTGAATGAATCATTTCGTTTACTTTTTAGGCGCTACAGAAAACTTGTGTAGGTGGAGTTGTTTGTACGAGTTTTGCATTAGTTATTTATTCCAAATTATGCTCTCTCTCTCTCTCTCTCTCTCTCTCTCTCTCTCTCTCTCTCTCTCTCTCTCTCTCTCTCTCTCTCTCTCTTCTTTGTTAATAAATTACGAATTATTAATAGACTTATATGTGTGCAATCTGTATTTTTGTATTATCTTACAGTCATATCTTTAAAGCTTAAAGGTATAGCACTGGTGAGCACATTGACCATTTAACGGAGTCTTAGATAGGAAGTATTCTCATTCATTAATGGTATATGTATGTATGTATACAGACACACACACATATATATGTATATATGTACATATATATATGTATATATATATAAATTTCTGATTCCCACCAGGATCGAACCCAGGTCTTTCAATTGAAAGGCAAGGGCGCTGCCCTTGTATGGCCTAGTGGGCAGCGCCCTTGCCTTTCAATTGAAAGACCTGGGTTCGATCCTGATGTGAGTCAGAAATTTATTTCTGTTCCACACGTGATGGTGTGTTGATTATATATATTATATATATATATATATATATATATATATATATATATATATATATATATATATATATATATATATATATATATATACATACACACACACATCGCTTCATTTAGCAAATCAAAAGGCTTTACACCCGCAGTTCCGCTGGTTTCCATCGTGCATGCATTTTTGAGCTTTGTGCGTTTTGTGACCTGACACTCCTACCACTTCGTCATCTCAACACTATTTAAATCTTCCCTTTGCTTTTTCACCTCCCAAATCATACACGTTTTTCACTCCTGCGTCGTCCTTTATCCATTTCGTTTAACCCGAAACTCTTTTCTTCAAAACGTTCTACAGTGCTTGCATTCCTCTCCTAGTTCTGTGTTTCACCTCTTCTCGCATCCTGTCTCCATCCGTATCATGCGTGTGAACAAACAAATATCTTTTGGAATTTACTGTTTCCGTTCTTCCAGTATTCATTCTGAAACGTCATCTTCTTCCACATTAAAAGTTCTTGTCCTACTATCACTGTCAACCTCGGTCACCAGCGATTACCCCATCGTCAGACATTCAAAGTTCCATTCATAATCCCGTATCTAAACAGACTTACGCGGAAGTTGTAAGCAATTTTTTTTTATTTAATCCAAATGAATAACAAATCGCTGTGTAGATATAAGAGAGTTCTAAAAACCCTCTTTTCAACAAAATGGGAAATTTCCTGCTGCACAGTGCACAAAAAAACCTCCACTTTATCTTGAAAGATCCAGCTCCTCTCAACAAACTACTTCTGTATCGTAAAAGATCCAGCTGCTCTCAACAAACTACATCTGTATCTTGAAAGATCCAGTTGCTCTCAACGAACTACATCTGTATCTTGAAAGATCCAGCTGCTCTCAACAAACTACATCTGTATCTTGAAAGATCCAGTTGCTCTCAACGAACTACATCTGTATCTTGAAAGATCCAGCTGCTCTCAACAAACTACATCTGTATCTTGAAAGATCAGCTGCTCTCAACAAACTACATCTGTATCTTCAAAGATCCAGCTGCTCTCAACAAACTACATCTGCATCTCAAAAGATCCAGCTGCTCTCAGCAAACTGCACCTTTATCTAGAAAGATCCAGCTGCTCTCAACGAACTACATCTGTATCTTGAAAGATCCAGCTGCTCTCAACAAACTACATCTGTATCTTGAAAGATCCAGCTGCTCTCAACAAACTACATCTGTATCTTGAAAGATCCAGCTGCTCTCATCAACTACATCTGTATCTTGAAAGATCAGCTGCTCCCAACAAACTACATCTCTATCTCGAAAGATCCAGCTGCTCTCAACAACCTACATCTGTATCTTGAAAGATCCAGCTGCTCTCAACAAACTACATCTGTATCTTGAAAGATCCAGCTGCCCTCAACAAACTACATCTGTATCCTGAAAGATCCAGCTGCTCTCAACAAACTACATCTGTATCCTGAAAGATCCAGCTGCTCTCAACAAACTACATCTGTATCTTGAAAGATCCAGCTGCCCTCAACAAACTACATCTGTATCTCGAAAGATCCAGCTGCTCCCAACAAACTACATCTGTATCTTGAAAGATCCAGCTGCTCTCAACAAACTACATCTGTATCTCGAAAGATCCAGCTGCTCCCAACAAACTACATCTGTATCTTGAAAGATCCAGCTGCTCAACAAACTACATCTGTATCTTGAAAGATCCAGCTGATCTCAACAACCTACATCTGTATCTTGAAAGATCCAGCTGCTCTCAACAAACTACATCTGTATCTTGAAAGATCCAGCTGCTCTCAACTGCTCTCAACAAACTACATCTGTATCTTGAAAGATCCAGCTGCTCTCAACAAACTACATCTGTATCCTGAAAGATCCAGCTGTTCCCAACAAACTACATCCGTATCTCGAAAGATCCAGCTGCTCTCAACAAACTACATCTGTATCTCGAAAGATCCAGCTGCTCTCAGCAAACTACATCTGTATCTTGAAAGATCCAGCTGCTCTCAACAAACTATTGTACATCTGTATCGTACATCAAAAATAAACTCCTCATGGCATCGTTATCGTCTCATTGCAGTGTTTTTCTAGGCCCATTGCTGGTATAGTCACATCTTTTTTTACCATTAAATTTTTCACACATCGGCAGAACGAAGGTTATGTATATACAAGGTGGTGCAAATCAAATGCCCGAGTTTTGATAGGCTATTAGGAAAAAAAAAAAAAAAAAAAAAAATATATATATATATATATATATGTATATATTTATATATATATATATGTATATATATATATATATATATATATATATTTATATATATATATATATATATATATATATATATATATATATATATATATATATATATACATATATATATACTATATATATATATATATATATATATATATATATATATATATATATATATATATATATATATATATATATATATATATATATGATGTGGTCTATGGAATCTCACGGTGCACGGATATTGCATAAAAATGGGATGATTTCCTCTGGTAAACGCTTACCATCAAAGAGGAAGCTGTTAATAAGAAAATATATTAGATAAAATGTGTGAAAGTTCGCATGTTTTGGGTACGCCTCTTCACAGAGGAAGTAATTACGTCAAATTCATGTTACGGGAATGGGAATTTTTGTAGACCTGGCTATTCCAGGGAGCGATATGGCCTGCCTTCATTTCCCGACAAGGGATTGGGGGTTAAATGTGAGTTTACACTTAAGTATCTCGTTTTCAGGGAAATTCTGTTCAGCTGATAACCAACTAAAGTATTTAACTGATCCCTAAATCTGTTTTGCTGACTCGGCCTCAGGCCTCAAAGCATATCGTCGGTCGGACAAATTATAACTTATCTACTTGTAATGTCGCAGCGTGTCAGTGTATTTTACATGGTGTGGATGGATGCATGCATGCATAAAAAGTAACAATCATCTGTGCGCACATGAAAGTACAAGGGAAAGATATATATATATATATATATATATATATATATATATATATATATATATATATATATATATATATGTATGTATATATATATATATATACAGTATATATATATATGTGTGTGTGTGTGTGTGTGTAGAGTTATACCTCGGTTCACGAACTTAATTTGCTTGAGGATGCAGTTCGTGACGCGAAAAGTTCGCGACCTGAATCAGTTTTTCCCCATTTAAAATAATGTAAATACAAATGATTTGTTCAAATCTCAGAAACTCCGATATTTTTCCAATATTTTGTTGTTTTTCTGGGACAAAGAATATAGACTTAAATTAAAATAACCTTAATTATACGCAAATACAGTAGCGCACTGAGATAACGGACGGTGGTATATCCTACTTTCAGATTTATCGATGAGAAATGGAAATATGGAATTGAGGGTTTTCGCCTCCGGATCGAGCGCCGAACTGATTTTTTCAAATCAGGCGCTCTTAGTGGCTATACAACTTGCTTACCAACATTCCTTGAGTTATTGTTACTGATTCTTTATTCATTTGCGTTTCTTTCATCTCTAAAAATTATGCTAAAGGTTTTGCTGTTCTGCAGTTTATATTGATAAACAGCTGTTTGCCGATGTTAGTTACCGTAACTAACACACTTTTACTAAGAGTTGCGTTGCAGTTGTCTTGTTAAAAACTTGAATAATTTCAGTGTAATTCCATAAATAAAAATCTAATACATTTTTATTCATCCGTCACACGATGGAGACTTCGAAGTGTTAAGAAAGTATGCCACTAAGTTTAAGAAACAGGTATTATAGCTGTGGCTAAAGAGACGAATAACGTGGAGACTCTCTCTCTCTCTCTCTCTCTCTCTCTCTCTCTCTCTCTCTCTCTCTCTCTCTCTCTCTCTCTCTCTCTGCATTTCATCGACCGCTATACTTATGATGATGCTCCATCCTCCACCAAAAAATCGGGCTGCTGTCGATGGACCTATTTGGAGGATGTTTGTGCGTTTGTATATTATATATATATATATATATATATATATATATATATATATATATATATATATATATATATATATACATACATACATATATATATATATGCATATATATATATATGTATGTATGTATATATATATATATATATATATATATATATATATATATATATATATATATATATGTATGTACAGTATATATATGCATATAATACATACATACATACATATATATATATATATATATATATATATATATATACAGACACACACACACATATATATATACATATTACATGTATGTATATAAATATATGTGTGTTTGTGTGCTTTTCCATAATGCGCAAGGTAATTGGTGACCAAGTGTCAGTCGCTCTATTTTAAAAACTGTATGTACATGACGATGTTTTACAGCCGGATAATATTACTTGTGCATCGAAAAAGGCAAAGCGTTTAGCCCTTAGCATCTACCAAGACCAGCCTTGAATGCTCAGAGAGACCTGTTCCGTGGCGGCGGTAATTTGGTTTAACAAGTTCATTACACAAGAAATTATTTTTCTGAAGTTACCAGGAAGGTTTTCGTGGTATGCGCGTTTGTACAGAAACAGAAATATATATACCATACTTCATATGACATGTTACTCTCTGATCCACATCGGAATAGTTACTTTTATTTCAAACTATTTGGAAAACTCCTTCCTGTCTGTCTGTCATGCAGGCCCATATATTTATGCTCTCTCTCTCTCTCTCTCTCTCTCTCTCTCTCTCTCTCTCTCTCTCTCTCTCTCTCTCATATATATCCTTTCCCCCGACTTTCTTTCACATCCGTCCTTTTGAAAATCTAGCTCTCACTTTCTCTTCCTTTGCAAGGCTCTTATTCAGTTTGAACTTTTTTTTTAATTTTCTCTATGTTTGAAGTTGCTTCCTTTTATATTTTACATGCGTCCTGTTCTGTTCATGATCTGTTGAAAATAATAGTCGCATGTGCTCTTATCTCAATTTTCGTTTTTCCATTCCGTTGTTTCGCCGGCAATTATGTTTTTTTTTTTTATTTAAAACCAATTTTATCTTGTCGTGTTCAACGTCACAATAGTTATTTCCAATTCCTCTTCTGTATTTGCTAGTATTCCCTAACTTTTATTCGTATGTTACCTTTGTTGTTTGCGACACATCTTTTATCATTGCTCGTGTTTCCAGCCTTGCCTCCTTTCATCCTGCTCTCTCTCTCTCTCTCTCTCTCTCTCTCTCTCTCTCTCTCTCTCTCTCTCTCTCTCTCTCTCTCTCTCTATTATTTTCAGAAATTGGACGCTTTTCATCTAGATTTCGTGTTTAGTTTCTTTCTTGTTGCTGTTTGTTATTTTTTCCTCCTTTCTTCATCTATTCCCTGTTGCGTCGTTTGTGTCCTCAATTATTTTAGATTACGTGTTCATCTTTCACTCTTTCCCTTTAGTGCTCGTAGTTCTTACAACCTTTATCCTAGAAGAAGTTTTGTACGGTTCCCTCTCTCTCTCTCTCTCTCTCGCTATGTGGGTTTTCATTATTTTCTTGAATTCTGTTTCTCCTATCTTTCCCTTTCTTCTTTTTCTTTGACACCTGCTGCTTTCATCTCCTGGGTGTGTATTAATCCTCTTACCGTTTTTTACAACGCTCATTCCCAGTTCCCCTATTCATCTGAGTTTTTCAAAATTACTCACTTCCTTTCATTGCTCTCTTCCTATTTGTTCTCAGGCCAAACCTCCTCTTTCTCAAGTGTCTCTACTTCCATTGATTTATCATTGACCCTTTCTTTTCTGTTCACGGCTAATTCTCCTTTCGCTTATTCTTTCTTGGTTGGGTTTCTCTTCATCTGATTCGCTTTCCTAGCTCATAGGTTCCAGTATGACATATCTTTTTCTGAGCCATTCTCGGGTACTTCAGTTCCATCCTTTCTCGTCTGATTCTCATTTTCCTTTGGATTTTTTAGTTTTCTGTAAAAGAAAACTATTGAGGTGGCTTTGTCTGTCCGTCCGCACTTTTTCTGTCCGCCCTCAGATCGTAAACACTACTGAGGCTAGAGGGCTGCAAATTGGTATGTTGATTATCCACCCTCCAATCATCAAACAGACCAAATTGCAGCCCTCTAGCCACGGTAGATTTTATTTTATTTAAGGTTAAAGTTAGCCATGATCGTGCTTCTGGCAACGATACAGGACAGGTCACCATCGGGCCGTGGCTGAAAGTTTCATGGGCCGCGGTTCATACAGTATTATACCGAGACCACCGAAAGATAGATCTATTTTCGGTGGCCTTGATTATACGCTGTACAGAAAACTTCGGCGCATTTTTTACTCAATAGGTTTTTTTCCGATTAATTCTCGTCGTCAGCTTTTTTTCCTGGAATGATTGTTTTCTTAACCATTACTCTGCCATTTTCTTTCAACTGATTCTCCTCTTCCAAGGATTCTTTTCTTATTTTGAATCTTCTTTCCTTGGATTTCTTCTTAACCATTTAGTTTTCCAACTTCCAATAATCCTGTCGGGTTTTCTGCAATCGCTGATTCTTTCCCGAATGATTCTCCACTTCCACTTATCTTCTCTGTCTCATTCACCTTTTCCAGAGACTTTTCCAGGCTAGTTTTCATTTTCCCCAGAATTTTCCTACCGATTCTGCTCTTAGTATCCTTGTCCGTTGACTCCATTTTCCTCTGATTATCTTTCTCTCCTCGTTTTATTTTTCCTGTGATTCTCCTCTTGCGGTGACTTTTCTTGTCCCTTCTCAGCTTTGATTCTTTTCTTTTTCTCTTCCCTTGCTTTTTCACCGACTGTTTTTAGCTCTTTTTATTTTTCCCTGCTTCTTTCCCCTTTCATTTTTCTCTTCCCTTGCTTTTTCACCGACTGTTTTTAGCTCTTTTATTTTTCCCTGCTTCTTTCCCCTTTCATTTTTCTCTTCCCTTGCTTTTTCACCGACTGTTTTTAGCTCTTTTATTTTTCCCTGCTTCTTTCCCCTTTCATTTTTCTCTTCCCTTGCTTTTTCACTGACTTTTTAAGCCCTTTTGTTTTTCCCTGCTTCTTTCCCCATTCATTTTTCTCTTCCCTTCCTTTTTCACTGACTTTTTAAGCCCTTTTGTTTTTCCCTGCTTCTTTCCCCATTCATTTTTCTCTTCCTTCCTTTTCACTGACTTTTAAGCCCTTTTGTTTTTCCCTGCTTCTTTCCCCATTCATTTTCTCTTCCCTTCCTTTTTCACTGACTTTTTAAGCCCTTTTGTTTTTCCTGCTTCTTTCCCCATTCATTTTCCCTTCCCTTGACTGTGTTTTAAGCCCTTCTGTTTTTCCCTGCTTCTTTCCCCATTCATTTTTCTCTTCCCTTCCTTTTCACCGACTGTTTTTAAGCCCTTCTGTTTTTCCCTGCTTCTTTCCCCATTCATTTTTCTCTTCCCTTCCTTTTCACCGACTGTTTTTAAGCCCTTCTGTTTTTCCCTGCTTCTTTCCCCATTCATTTTTCTCTTCCCTTGCTTTTTCACCGACTGTTTTTAAGCCCTTCTGTTTTTCCCTGCTTCTTTCCCCTTTCATTTTTCTCTTCCCTTGCTTTTTCACCGACTGTTTTTAGCTCTTTTATTTTTCCTGCTTCTTTCCCCTTTCATTTTTCTCTTCCCTTGCTTTTCACCGACTGTTTTTAAGCCCTTCTGTTTTTCCTGCTTCTTTCCCCTTTCATTTTTCTCTTCCCTTCCTTTTCACCGACTGTTTTTAGCCCTTTTATTTTTCCTGCTTCTTTCCCCTTTCATTTTCTCTTCCCTTACTTTTTCACCGACTGTTTTTAAGCCCTTCTGTTTTTCCCTGCTTCTTTCCCCTTTCATTTTTCTCTTCCCTTCCTTTTCACCGACTGTTTTTAGCTCTTTTATTTTTCCCTGCTTCTTTCCCCTTTCATTTTTCTCTTCCCTTGCTTTTTCACCGACTGTTTTTAAGCCCTTCTGTTTTTCCTGCTTCTTTCCCCTTTCATTTTCTCTTCCCTTCCTTTTCACCGACTGTTTTTAAGCTCTTTGTTTTTTTTTTCCCCATTCATTTTTCTTTCCTTGCTTTTTCACCGGCTGTTTTTGGCCCTTTTGTTTTTCCCTTTCTTTCCCCTTTCATTTTTCTCTTCCCTTGCTTTTTCACCGACTGTTTTAAGCCCTTCTGTTTTTCCCTGTTTTTCCCCTTTCATTTTTCTTTCCCTTTTTCACCGGCTTTTTTGGCCCTTTTGTTTTTCCCCTCTTCTTTCCCTTTCCTTTTCCTTTTCACCGACTGTTTTTAAGCCCTTCTGTTTTTCCCTGCTTCTTTCCCCTTTCATTTTTCTCTTCCCTTCCTTTTTCACCGGCTGTTTTTGGCCCTTTTGTTTTTCCCTGCTTCTTTCCCCTTTCATTTTTCTCTTCCCTTGCTTTTTCACCGACTGTTTTTAAGCCCTTCTGTTTTTCCCTGCTTCTTTCCCCTTTCATTTTTCTCTTCCCTTCCTTTTCACTGACTGTTTTTAAGCCCTTCTGTTTTTCCCTGCTTCTTTCCCCATTCATTTTTCTCTTCCCTTGCTTTTTCACCGACTGCTTTTAAGCCCTTCTGTTTTTCCCTGCTTCTTTCCCCATTCATTTTTCTCTTCCCTTGCTTTTTCACCGACTGTTTTTAAGCCCTTCTGTTTTCCCTGCTTCTTTCCCCATTCATTTTTCTCTTCCCTTCCTTTTCACCGACTGTTTTTAAGCCCTTCTGTTTTTCCCTGCTTCTTTCCCCATTCATTTTTCTCTTCCCTTGCTTTTTCACCGACTGTTTTTGGCCCTTTTGTTTTTCCCTGCTTCTTTCCCCTTTCATTTTTTTCTTCCCTTCCTTTTTCACTGACTTTTTAAGCCCTTTTGTTTTTCCCTGCTTCTTTCCCCATTCATTTTTCTCTTCCCTTGCTTTTTCACCGGCTGTTTTTGGCCCTTTTGTTTTTCCCTGCTTCTTTCCCCTTTCATTTTTTTCTTCCCTTCCTTTTTCACTGACTTTTTAAGCCCTTTTGTTTTTCCCTGCTTCTTTCCCCATTCATTTTTCTCTTCCCTTCCTTTTTCACTGACTTTTTAAGCCCTTTTGTTTTTCCCTGCTTCTTTCCCCATTCATTTTTCCCTTCCCTTGCTTTTTCACCGACTGTTTTTAAGCCCTTCTGTTTTTCCCTGCTTCTTTCCCCATTCATTTTCTCTTCCCTTCCTTTTCACCGACTGTTTTTAAGCCCTTTTGTTTTTCCCCATTCATTTTTCTCTTCCCTTGCTTTTTTGGCCCCCCTGCTTCATTTTCTTTCTTTTTCTTCCTTCCTTTTCACTGACTGTTTTGTTTTTCCCTGCTTCTTTCCCCCTTTCCCTTGTTTTTCCCGGCTGTTTTTGCTTCTTTCCCCATTCCCCTTTTTTTTTCTTCCCTTCCTTTTTCAGTGACTTTTAAGCCCTTTTGTTTTTCCTGCTTCTTTCCCCATTCATTTTTCCTTCCCTTCCTTTTTCACTGACTGTTTTAAGCCCTTCTGTTTTTCCCTGCTTCTTTCCCCATTCATTTTTCCCTTCCCTTGCTTTTTCACCGACTGTTTTTAAGCCCTTCTGTTTTTCCCTGCTTCTTTCCCCATTCATTTTTCTCTTCCCTTCCTTTTCACCGACTGTTTTTAAGCCCTTCTGTTTTTCCTGCTTCTTTCCCCATTCATTTTCTCTTCCTTCCTTTTCACCGACTGTTTTTAAGCCCTTCTGTTTTTCCCTGCTTCTTTCCCCATTCATTTTTCTCTTCCCTTCCTTTTTCACTGACTTTTTAAGCCCTTTTGTTTTTCCCTGCTTCTTTCCCCATTCATTTTTCCCTTCCCTTGCTTTTTCACCGACTGTTTTTAAGCCCTTCTGTTTTTCCCTGCTTCTTTCCCCATTCATTTTTCTCTTCCCTTCCTTTTCACCGACTGTTTTTAAGCCCTTCTGTTTTTCCCTGCTCCTCGTCCGGGTCCCGCAACCAACATCCATCTAATATTTGCTTCATAAATCCTGAGTCTGTTCCTTTCTTTATTGACACGGCTCTCTCTGGGTGGCCCTCTCTAAGTAACTCGAGATGCACATTGTCTTTCTTTGTTTTCTGTCTTCGGTTATTTATCTGTTTTGTGTCTACTCTTTTTGTTTTTTTTCTGTAATTACTTGGGTTCTTTTGCTCTGTTAGCGCATGTTACTATCATCAATACTTGCTTAGTTTTAAACCTCTAGTACCCTCTCTCTCTCTCTCTCTCTCTCTCTCTCTCTCTCTCTCTCTCTCTCTCTCTCTCTCTCTCTCTCATATAGTATATATATAGACTATGAAAAATCTCGGTTTTCATCAGCTTATTCAACGCCTACCTAGGAGCTTATCTGATGAGATTGTTAAAGTGAAGATATTCCGATCAGAGGTAATCATTGCCCAAAGCCCCAATTATTTCCTGTCTCATTTTTTCATACCGAATAGAAGAAGGATTTTACAATTTGAAAACTGTATAGAGAAAATCCAGATAGACTTTCAGTATTATTATTATTATTATTATTATTATTATTATTATTATTATTATTATTATTATTATTATTATTATTATTATTATTATTATTCGGAAGATGAACCTATTCATATGGAACAAGCCCACAGGAGCCACTGACTGACTTTATTATTATTATTATTATTATTATTATTATTATTATTATTATTATTATTAGAAGATGAACCCTATTCATATGGAACAAGCTATGGAACAAGCTCACAGTAGCCATTGACTTTATTATTATTATTATTATTATTATTATTATTATTATTATTATTATTATTCAGAAGATGAACCCTATTCATATGGAACAAGCTCACAGTAGCCATTGACTTGAAATTCAAGCTTCCGAAGAATATGGTGCTCATTAGGAAGTAAGAGAAGGTAAAAACAAGAAATACATTAATGAATTAATTAACAGATAAAAATGTATTCAAATGCAACGACAACAGCATTATGGTAGTAACGCATTGCATCTTCGCTTGAACTTTTGAATTTCCAATTGCACGACATCCTCAGGAGATTGTTCCACAGTCCAGCGGTGGGAGGGATAAAGGACCTCTGGAACTGAGAAGTTCGACAGCGAGGCACATTTACTGCATATTGATGTGCTGCTGTACAGCAAATCTGGTTGCTCTCGCCAGGAAAAGGGATCAGGAATCAATTGTGCATATGAAAAAGTTACAAACTTTTTCATATGCACATATGACTTAATTACTAATTGGTTACCTTATATATGTACTCGTATGTTTTATAGTTCTTTTTAATGTTCTATTTGCAAATATTGTTATTGTTCACCAATAGGAGAAAATGTGTTGTACTTTTATAAATATGTAATCAGCTTATTCATTCCAAGGTCTCTTCCCGTGTATAATCCTTCAATTGACTCCTCCCTGATTTTGTGCCAGTTGGCCTAATGCTTTGTAAAACCTCTCAAAAGATTTACCTTTATTTTGGTAGGTCCACTAATTCTTCAACTATGTTGGATTCCAGGTGCATCTGTTCCTTATAGGCTAATCCCCATCCTCATGGATATCTGTGTCATCTGTCAATTATACGAGCTTTCTTGTAAACTTATTTCTATACTTTTCATCAGTCTGCTTGTAAAGGAAAGTTGTGTCAAAAGACTCAGCAAGCACTCCGTTGTTTCTTTTTTCCTTCGTTGCATTTGCCTTTATATATATATATATATATATATATATATATATATATATATATATATATATATATATATATATATATATATATATATATATATATATGTATTGTGTGTGTGTGTGTAAACACATTCTGATACCATTTACTATGACATTTTTCATTTCCTAAAATTAGCATTATATATGTGTGTGTGTGTGTGTGTGTGTGTGTGTGAAATTCTTTTATCTCTAGTTTATCATTCATCTTTTTGCTCTTCACCTATTTCTCTCTCTCTCTCTCTGACATTTTCTCATTTCTCTCTCTCTCTTAGCATTATATATCAGCTAATCACTATAGTTTGTCACTCCAAGAATCATCTTTCTGCTCTTCTCTCTCTCTCTCTCTCTCTCTCTCTCTCTCTCTCTCTCTCTCTCTCTCTCTCTCTCTCGTAAAATTCTTTTATCTCTAGTTTGTCACTCCAAGAATCATCTTTTTGCTCTTCACCTATTCATCTTTTCCCAGCCCTCTTCCCCTTCTGCTCCATCCCCATTCCCTTCATTAACACGTTCCAGGCTGGAGAGCAGAAGGGTCTGGAAACGCGCAGGAGGTGGTGTGCTGGCATCCAGAGCTTCCATTCCCTCCTGGCTCCATTCCCCCCTGATCTGGCATTCCTACTTCTTCATTACACGCCTCTGTGCCTCTGCGAACCCCTTGAGGTATCCTGCCATATCCCTACAACAGCACCACCAACGCAAGTTTAGGATACTCTTCTATTATTCCCCCTTTTTTTTTACACTTTTATTATTCCCCATTTTTTACACTTTTATTATTCCCCCTTTTTTTACTCTTTTATTATTCCCCCTTTTTACTCTATTATTTCCCCCTTTTTACTTTTATTATTTCCCCCTTTTTTCCTCTTATTATTCCCCCTTTTTACTCTTTTATTTCCCCCTTTTTACTCTATTATTCCCCCTTTTTACTCTTTTTATTCCCCCATTTTTTACTCTTTTATTATTCTTCCATTTTTTTACTCTTTTATTATTCCCCCCTTTTTTTACTCTTATTATTACCCCCCCTTTTTTTGTCAATGTCATGGAAACTTGTCATGCTTTTTTGTTGTTTTTTTTTGTATATGTGTGGATTTATAGTATGATGTTTTGGGGGCGAATAAACACTCCACTTTTTTACATTACTTCAACGTATAGTTGGTTTGTTTCTTCTGAATAGCATTAGAATTCCAAGATGTGTTCAACCCTTCGATTAACGTTTCATATGCCATACCCTTTTGGCGCCATTAAACCTTCGCCCTTAGCCTAATATCCCACTGGTATAAGAACATAATTGTCAGGTCTCTCCTCAGATATATGGGTACATCCCACATATTAACATCTTCACAGCCCCCTCTCCCCCGTTAGCTCTTAATCTACCTACTCTTCTCTACACTGCGCGATTGTGCTTGTCGTTCTAGGTCTTTTTATGTCTGACACCAGTCATTCTTTATGCAAACATCTCGGTTTTCAAGTCAGTTCGAAATGGGCCACTGTTGTTTTACTTTTACTCTCATCATTTATATATGATACTCGCATGCTTTCTCTTCTCCTCCGGTAGCGTTGTTCTCCTGAAATCGTCGTTTATATTTCATCTTTGTTGTGTTTGATCATGTTGCATTCCGTCTGAGAGAAATTGTCCCTTAGTGGATGTCATCCCCTTCATAACAGCAAGACTGGCCGTCACACATTCGTAATGCATCGTGCTGAACATATTTTTGTGGATAAGATCCAACCCTTAATAATAAAAGAATTGTCATTTTCCATTTGTTTCGGACGAGTGTAATTGATATGACTTGGTTATCTGATTGTAATACGCCACTTTTAAAAGGTAATAAAAATTAACTTTATTCCTTCAGTAGAAGCTATCATTTTTACGAGATGTGGTGGGAAGATTAGTCTACTTGAACCTCAGTTATTCACACAGATTGTGATTTCACATGAAGAAAGATTTGGAAAGAAATATCGACCGAAATAACATTTCCAAAACGTTTTCATTTGTTTATTAATAGGCTACTACATTCTGATTATTAAAAGCAGCTAAAAGATCACTGACGACCAATGTAGGTCTATTTGACAATATGATAAAATACTTATTTTTCAAATATAATAGATTTGAAATAAAATTGTTTTGCTAAAAAGTTGGTCTGCATAAAAGATTTTTTTTGTATCATAATCTCATTTCTTATTGTTGAATCTAATACGAAATCAGTAACTCGTTTTTGGGTTCATTTTCTGTTTTTAAAGATAAGTATATCATACTTTATAGATCAATAGCTTGTAGAACCTAAATTACTTTCTAATCGTATTCAGAGTAAACAGAAAAAGAATGATTTCTGTTTAAAGTGTTCAGATAAATAAACCCTCACTAAAAGGTTTTCACAATATACAGAGAGAGAGAGAGAGAGAGAGAGAGAGAGAGAGAGAGAGAGAGAGAGAGAGAGAGAGCTTGGAGGTGGGAGAGGGAGAGAGATATCCCCATTCTTTCCACTAAGGAAAATTATCCCCCAGAGAGCATTTCCTGACAAAGTTAGACATTTTAAATCCTTCCCTTGAAAGCGATGGCTCTCACCCTGGCAGCCATGGAAACCGGCGTTTCACTTTCTGTTGCTTCTTGTAAAAAAAAAAAAAAAAAAAAAAAACCCTTTGGTGGTTTTTATCTGATTTTATTGTAATACGCTTTTCATGGAATACATATTATTGAGTTGCAAGCGGAAGAGCTTCGGGCCATTGAATCTAAATGCTCAGTTTTTTTTATAGAAGACAGTATTTTAAGGTAAGTATAAACTCATGTACTTTAAAATTCATTTGTATTCCTTAAAAAAAATTTTTTTTGAGCTGCATGGAGAATCATTCGCATATTCTACACAGAATGTCCTTTGATTATAAGAGAATTCCTCCCTTTTTGTTTCTCAAGACGAACATCACTGCAGACAGTGTCTTCATTTCGATATTACAGGAAAGTATCCAAATTACCAACACTCATAAGAATCTCCTGGTGGAAAATTTACCTTAGATAAGAGTCTGTGATACTTCCAAGAAAATATACTATTAACTGATTTCGAGAATACTTCTCCATCATGAAAGCTTCCGAACATAAAAAGGATTTATCACGGACTCATACGAAATTCAAGAGAACTCATTATCGCTAGTCGGTTTCACTATTCTCCTGATGGTTATACAAGAGAGATAATGTACCATTGAAACTGCGCTGTTCATTTGTGTAACAGGTGCAGCTGTGACCTCCAGAATGACAAGAAATGTACTGATAAGTGTGATATTACAAGATGATAATTCATTTAAGTCAGTTTAATAGAAATATTTTCTTGAAGAGTAAATCCTTTGGTCTGCAAGCGAACAGCAGAGATCCAGAAACTTTGCAATATATGTATATGACAGTGAAAAGTCATGCAATATGAACTGTTATCATAATTATCATTACTTGAAAATTCATTTTGGCCTTTTAACATAGTGTTGAGAAGTATGCATGGTATTCATGTGATATGCGCTCCAAACGCGGTTTCTCCACATTGTTGATAATTATACCCTTTGCAGCTCCTTTGACGTTGTGATAATTATGTTTATTTGATTCATGTGGATATTCACCTCAGGATGTTAGCGTTATTTATTTAGTTATTCAGATACATTAAAGTAATTTAAACATATTTCTCAGAGTAATTATCGAGGTAAGTTAACGATTCGTTTTAGAATGCATAATAGATTACTAGAAACTGTTTGGCAAAAGCACTAAGTTTGATTTCAAAAAGAATTTAAAGGACCTGATAAAACTTTTGGTGGTTTCGGAGCGACGATTTTCAGAGACGAGGTCATTATTATAAATGTTTTAAGTGCTGTACTTCCTTATGTGTGTGTGGCTTCAGTTTAAAGTTTATTATTGAGTTATCTCCCAAAGCTGTTGCGTTCCTTTTAAAAAATCTTTTTTTCATGAAGAAATGGAAATATGAATAACCAGCTTGCTTTTCTTGACACTTTTATCTACAAGCTTTACGTTGAAAACACTCCACTGCAATGGTTAAAATCTTCAGGTAAAATCAGGTAGGTACAAACCGCTTAAAAGCAGTAGACCAAACAAAGTTTAACAGAGGACCAGAGAGCAGGTTGTAATTACTTAGCATTTATTTAGTTGTTGTTCAACGGAAGCCGGCAATCCCAGTCTCTCCTCTTAACTATTTCATTTACTTGATAGCGTTGTTATCGCTGTTACTTTATCGCAAAATTTACCAGCACGAGGTGTATATAAGTGAAATGTAAATATTTCTTCATAAAAAAAACACTCAGGTGTAAGTGGATGTGGGCTATTTTTACTTCTACAATTTTTACGGGTACAAGATTTAGTTTGTCTTTTCCTTTCACTGTTTTTTTTTTCAGATAGAATATTCAGTGACTGCACTGAATACCCAGAAGTACTTCTCTGTATTGTGGGATTTTTACCCAAATTGTTGATGAATTCCTAAACAAAAATCACCGTCGTTACTCAGCTAAGGTTAATGAAACCATACAGCTACTTTTTACTGTTGATTATGTAGTATCCATAACGCCTATGTCAGTGTTATAGACAGTCTATTAAATCATTGCACATTTAGCGTTTGTTTGAGTGGTATTTTAATTTTCATCGCCAATTAATTTGAAATCAAATGAAACTCTCTCTCTCTCTCTCTCTCTCTCTCTCTCTCTCTCTCTCTCTCTCTCTCTCTCTCTCTCTCTCTCTCTCTCTCTCTCTCTCTCTCTCTCTCTCTCTCTCTCTCTCTCTCTCTCTCTCTCTCCCAGAATTCGAGATGATAATCACCCGTATGGTCTCGATTCAAACTTGATGCACCACGCCCTCATCCTAATAGATGGCTATCACACCCGCACGCCCGCGTTTAGTTAGGGTGAATATTGATAGGCGGGCGTCACGCCCACCTTATTATTGAAGAGCAGTCGGCTGCGGGTTTCATCATTAGGCCTCAAAACGGATGTAAGAGGCTTTTCAGGTTGCCTCTATGAAAAGGAACTCCGCTCGTCCCTGGGGACCTCATTGGGAGGCATCAGACCTATTTAAAAAGTTTGGTTTTTTTTTCCTTTCGTTTTACTTGCTCTCGTTTTCCCCCGAAAGAAGAAAAGATTCTCTGAGATTAATTTTTAGTTTTTTGTGTTTTGTATATCAGTTCTTGTATTTAAGGTGATTTTTTTCATATACAGGAATACTTTTTTTTTGTTCCATTGCGCTGTCATACTGTATGTTTGTGTGTGCTCTTGCATACTCCGAGACTTACAGATGCTCGTTTGATTTCAAACTCAGGTTGTGTACATTTGGGGGATCATAGTGTCTTTGGGGCAAATGTTTAATTCCAAATCAGGAAGTATTTAAATTGTTCTTTTAATAATTTCGATTTTTCAACTATTACTTATGTAATTTTTATTGCATTAATGACACTTGGAAATGAATTTCATTATTATTATTATTATTATTATTATTATTATTATTATTATTATTATTATTATTATTATTATTATTATTATTATTATTATTACTGTCTTTGTAGCAAATGTTTAATTCCAAATCAGGAAGTATTTAAATTGTTCTTTTAATAATTTCGATTTTTTAACTATTACTTATGTAATTTTTATTGCATTATTGACACTTATAAATGAATTTCATTATTATTATTATTATTATTATTATTATTATTATTATTATTATTATTATTATTATTATTATTATTACTGTCTTTGTAGCAAATGTTTAATTCCAAATCAGGAAGTGTTTAAATTGTTCTTTTAATAATTTCGATTTTTTAACTATTACTTGTATAATTTTTATGGCATTATTGACACTTGAAAATTAATTTCATTATTATTATTATTATTATTATTATTATTATTATTATTATTATTATAATTTGGCAGCAGACCCTCTTTTAAACAGGTTCTAATGAATATTATTGCTGCTTCAGCTGAAGCAGCAATAATATTCAATAGAACCTATTATTATTATTATTATTATTATTATTATTATTATTATTATTATTATTATTATTATTATTTCTTTCTTTCTTTCTTTTCAGGTAAGAATTATCGACTGAAGGAACGCTCCTTATCCCCTGGTAACTGTCTTGTTTCTCCACGGCGCTTACCGGCGCTTAATGTCACTGATAATGATGCCTGACGCTAAATGACAAGGGGACGGAGCACCTCCCCAAGAGATAAACTATCAGTTTTTGGGGAGCGAGGGTCTTTCCTCATTGCTCTGATGCCCTTCTTTTGTGCGATCACGAAGAATACCAAAAGATAATTTCAACCGACAAAAAAAAAAAAAAAATCTGAAGAAATATTGATGTACTGATTCAAGTTTGCATGTTATCTGGAAATTTATTTTCCCCCTTTTTTTTTGTAAATGAAATGTAGATTTACATGGAAACTTGCACGAAGATCATTTATTCTTTATTTATTTTTAATGCTCAGCCTAGTAATGCTCTTGAAAGAAAAAAAAATCTTAAGAAATATTGACGTACTCATTCAAGCTTGCATGTTACCTGGAAATTTATTTTCACCCTTTTTTTTTGTAAATGAAATGCAGATTTACATGGAAACTTGCATGATGATATTTAATTCTTTATTTATTTTTAATGTTCAGCTTAGTGATGTTCTTGAAAGAGCGAAGGAGCATTGCAGAGCAGGGGAAATTAATTGCAAAAGAGCTTCATTAATATGTATTTGACAAGAGTAATAAAGAGCTGAGTGACTGATTAGAATAAATTTCAGTATCATCACTGCAGAGAGAGAGAGAGAGAGAGAGAGAGAGAGAGAGAGAGAGAGAGAGAGAGAGAGAGAGAGAGAGAGAGAGAGAGAGAGCTTGTGGCCGTTGGATGGAGCCTAGGCTTTGCAGTCATGTATCTAAACGCCGCTAACAAATTGGACTATACTTTTCGCAGACAAACGAGCCGGGGACGTGAAAAATCAAGGTGAAGAATGTAGAAATATTGGTGAACTTGATAGAGCAATAAATGCTGGAAATATTCAGGACAAGAGAAAGGATTGTACTCTCAATAGTAATATTCTAAAACCTGAAAAGCTAACGAAAATAACCATCACAGCAGGTAAACCGCCCATCTTGTGGATATAAAATAACTTTAACATTTTCATATTTATATATATATATATATATATATATATATATATATATATATATATATATATATATATATATATATATATATATATATATATATATATGAAATTCAGTTGAAATTACTTTATATACATAAGATGCCAGTTTACCTGCTGTGATGTTTATATTTTGTTAACTTTCAGATTTAAAAGTATTAATACAGTGTGTACACCTTTCTCATGTCCTGAATATTTCCAGCATTTATTGCGCTATCAAGTTCAGCAATACACATACAATATATATATATATATATATATATATATATATATATATATATATATTATATATGTATATATATATATATATATATATATATATATATATATATATATATATATATATATATATATATATATATATATATTGTATGTTTATTGTGGAAGACATTTCTCTGTTTCCTGATTCCAGATACCTAAATCAATCGATTACATTGGAGCATTTTGTAAAGCATATTTTTGTTACGTAGGTAGCTGTCAAAGAACAAATAGGGAGGAAAGATTTAATAGACATCACGGTCTATAAATAGAGAGAATATTGGGAAAAACAGTGTTCCAGATCTGATTATTCATTATTTTTAGGGAATCATGGATTTTTATAATTTGCAAGGACATTCTTAAGAAGGACTTTCTCATTCTGAAATGCAGGTCAACCAACGTCATTGATTTTGAATATCGACTTTAAAGCATATTTTTTCATTATGACCAAGACAGTATGTTGTTATTTAATGGCATGCTTGCATGTTGTCACTGATATTTTCATTATAAAACCATGCAAATTTTGAGACTGTGTTGCAATTGTGTCATCATGATGGATGACACCATTATATTTTCATAATGTGTGACCTCTAATATGTATTGTTTATTTTCACTCCATTTTTAGTTTTCTGTTAAAGGAAACTATTGAGATGGGTATTTGTCTATCCGTCCGCACTTTTTCTGTCCCGCTCTCAGATCTTAAAAACTACTGAGGCTTAAGTTTGTTATGTTGATCATCCCACCCTCCAATCATCAAACATACTCTAGCCTCAGTATCGTGCGTCTGGCACCGCTGTAGGTGCCAACAACACAGGCCACCACCGAGCCGTGGCTGAAAGTTTCATGGGCCACGGCTGAGAGTTTCATGGGACGTGGCTGAGAGTTTCACACAGCATTACGCGCCGGACGGAAAACTCGATTTCTTCGGAGCATTTTGTACTTGTTTCTAGTTTACATTAGTTTTACGTTGGACAAGAAAGATGCCAGGTATGTTTTTGACCGAATAGGACAAACGTTCCAAGTCGCATTCAGAATCTGTTTCGGTTTTGTACGTCAAGGCAGTTCAGTCATAAAGACTTCGACAGTTTCCCCTGGGATATTACTTCAGGGTTCGTCGATTAGATTCCTCTCCCGGGTGGGGAGAAAAGAGAAGCTTCAGCGAGGATCTGAGGTTGTCTGAGTTTACTCTTCCTGTGCAAGGACAGGAAATGGGCGGTGTCGGAGAGGATTCCTGCCTGACTTTCTTACATCTGCTAGCCGAAAAAAAAAAAAATTCAAGTCATACGAGATGGTAAACGTAATCATGAGGCTTTATATACTCGTATATATACAAATTTGCATACATACGCACACACACATATATGTATGTATGCATGTATGTGCATATTCATTTATACACACAACGTAATCATGAGGCTTTTTATATATACAAATATGCCTACGTACGCACACACATATGTATGTATGCATGTATGTGCATATTCATTTATACACACATATATACTGTATATATATGTATGTATATATATCAACCTTAATCCAGAGATGACTAGAATAAACAAAACAATTGCCAGTACCGTATCCATATTCTGTGTAAATACTGACTTGAAACAGCTTGGCAAAATGCTCATTATCAGCGTTACACCCGTTACGCTGCGCCATCACTGTACTTGGTATGCGCTCTTGTGTGTCGTAGGTGACAAGGCTCTTCATTTCCAGTGACCGTAGTGCAATGTGTGTCCTGCACTTTCTCGGTCTTTTTCTCTCTCTTCTTATACTGCTAAATTATAAATTCTTTTCGTCAACATATAGTTTCCCACTCCTTCCACATGAACGAGCCATCTGAAAACAGTGATCACTCTTTCACGCACGCTTATTTTTATGTCTTTACTTTTATAAATTTCCATATTTCTCACTATTCCATCCTTCTTGCGCCGCATTTACTAAGCAGATTGACATGTCATAATTATTAACAAAAGTTTGAAAGCGCGCATATAAATCATGAGATAAAATTAATTGACGTAAAGGCAGTATTATTAAATTTGCACGGAAAAGACTAACGTTACAATAAGCCTTTTTATATTTTATCATTATTATTCAAATTTTTTGCTGTGAATAAAGCAGTTGTATTAAACTCTTTACATAAAGGAATAATAAATAATATGAATAATTGTAACATAATGGCTATTTTACAATCCTTTTGACACGAACCTTGCTTTATAAGTAAATGCAGAAACAGACTTCTGATACTGGAAGATATTCCACCCAGAGAAAGGTCTCAGTGTCAGCTGAAAACCGAAGCAGCACCCCACGCACTTTGTCTTTGGGTCTGTATCGCCTTCCCTTCCGACATTGTAAAGATGAAATGTTTACCGACACGCGGGCGCAAATGTTCCGCTTGAAGACGACTAAAATGGCCCAACTTCACACCAACCCACGAACCTAGTTATCAGGTGATCAACGGGAAGCATAAATTGGAGAGGTGTTGAAAAATCACGGCGAGAAAACGGTATCCTTTCAGGAGGGTTTCTTCGGTCGTCCATTACAGAGAAATCTCCAAATGTTTTCATACACGGCAGTTTTCTCGCCTCGTTCTGTACTCTCTCGCCAATAAGATCAGGGAAAATCTTTTCAAAGGAGATGGAATGGGCTCGGGCAGAGGGTATGTTTTGTGATGCAAGTCCTCGTATTTCGCCCAAGATTTCTGCTCTAACTTGAAGTTTTTCCACAACTTTTATTTTTGTTCATTTCAGGATCAGTGGAATTTGAATTTTAATTGATTTCTCATTTTAAATAAATTTTTAACTTAATATTGTAAAAGATCAAACACACTTTATTTTATTTACCAAGTTTCCTCGGTCATAAATAGCATAAAGGGCATTTAGTACAGTTTTCTTTGCAGTTCAACTTACAAACACACACACACACACACACACACACACACACACACACACACATATATATATATATATATATATATATATATATATATATATATATATATATATATACACATATATAGTATATAAATATGCACTGAAGTGACTGTAAGCAATGAATTGTGTGTATAATATCACTTCAGTTATGTCTGCAAACCTCGGTTGTTATCGGTACTGCATTACAGGGTGCACTTCAGTCTCGTTGCATAGAATTTAAATATCATTACGTGACTGTTTTCAGTGGGTTTGAGTTTGAGCTACTGCCTTGTTAAGTAGAGTCCTCTATCCCCGTAGGGGCGGTACCTCATGCGGTGCACTGTAGGCATTACTTAAGGTTCTTTGCAGCGCGCCTTCGGCCCCTAGCTGCAACTCCTTTCGTTCCTTTTACTGTACCTCCTTTCATATTCTCTTTCCACCCTCTCCTAAGAATTGATTCGTAGTGTGACTGCGAGGTTTTCCTCCTGTTACACCCTTCAAACCTTTTGCTGTCAACTTCCGTTTCAGCGCTGAATGACCTCATAGGTCTCAGCGCTTGGCCTTTGGCCTAAATTCTATATTCAATTCAGTTCAGTTCAATTCAATCATCAGAGTCCTCTATAACAAAATACTAATCTTACAAGGAAAATATGAATGTACAGTCAAGTTGTCTTTAATATACCGGTAACTTACAATTTTGTTTTGTATTAGAATTCTTCTCCGATGTCTTTTTTGTAAACTAATTAAGTAAATTTACGGAAGCTATAATTTAGAATGAACACATAGATTATACTTGTAGATTTTTGCTTGTAACAGCAATGAACAAGTTAGGCCTCTCACGGAGGACACGCCACTAAATAATTGATTTTTTTTTTTTTTTTTTTTTTTTTAGTAAACGGTTTCTTTGACAACCTGGTCTATCAACCGTTCAAAGTGGAATATAAAGAGAGAATGTTTGTAGTCGTGATGGAACGAAAGACCCTCAAATGTTCGTTTGTATGTAAGAGAAGGTAATCAACGGAACAGTTGAATCATGGTAGTCGTCACTACCTGTATTTGAATGATACCGAAATTTTGTGGTATCGAAATTTTACAACTATTCACATGGTTCTGTAATTCCCACTTAAGTTCATGAGGCATTTCTTCGTGAATATGAAATTGAAAACCTTAACCGAGTTAGCTATATTGGTTACAATGACCTTGTGATTGCATTAATTAATAGTCACTAATGTTGTTGTTATTACGTAAATCATAAGCTAAGATAGTAATTTTAATCTTGCATTTTTCATGTCACTAGTGTTGTTGTTATTGCGTAAGTCATAAGCCATGATAATCATTTTAATTTTGCATTTTTCATGTAGGTATATTTTTTGCGCGTAGCATTGCATCAAGGCATTTTGATGAAACAGAGTTCAGAGTATACTCTAATAATTACATGTTTTGAGTAACAAGGTCGAAGATAGCCCATCCTCCCTCCCCAGCAAGCAGCTAACTGCATAGGATATGTAAATCTAAGTAAAAACCTGAGACCTCGAATCAGGAGAACAAATCTCGTGGAAGCTTATCTTAGCCCCTGAGGGGAGGATATAACGCATAATTGTTCCTTTGGTGGTTGAAAGAAAACATTGCTGTCTAACGGGGAAGGGCGGGGTGGGAGGGGGTGGGGGTGGTGATCCGCCCCGGAACTGACAGCAAAGAAAAGTTTTTTTTTAATACCTTCCGTTCCCCGGTTGATGTCTGTAATGAATCCATCAGTTGCATTAAGTGGGGACGGCTTTGAACAAGCGTCATGCGTTGAAGATTCTACAAATGTGTTAATAGCTTTAGCTTTGCAGCAATTATCGAGGAAAACGATTATATTACGGATCAAAAGGACGAATTTCCCTTTGCTTTCCATTCGTTTCAGTTTAGATTCATTAGCTCGCTCGGACGCATTTCATGTCAAGCTTTGCAACCTCCCGCCTCTCCCTCTCCCTCTCCCTCTCTCTCCCCTCCCCTCGGCGCTTTTATCCTCGACATAGATCCTTTACGAATTAAGGAGTTGCCAAAGTTAATGAAGTATTTTGCATTTATTAAGAGTCGTAGAAGGCCATTAGCTTATTTTTACTGTTTCACTTTGATGTTTTGACTTTCATTCCCTGATTAATTTTTTTACGCCATTCACTGAATAATTCTTGTCATTTTAATTTCAAATTGCTAACAATGACTTCTCTTATGACAGCTAGTAGTTAAAGCGAACATGGTCGGGAACTATTGTCCGTTGCATGGCTGGAATTGTAGTGGAAATTTACTAGTAGTGCAGTAGTTAGTTTTATGGTAGGAACAGTGTATGTCTACATTTTGTACTGAACCCAGCGTCATGATCTAGAACAGCATGAAAGATTTCAGATGACATCATAGGTGTTACCTTTTTGCAGCTGTAGACTCTATTGAAAACCTAAAAGTATTAGGCTTTCCACAGATACATGTTACATGTATGTATTATCTTTCCTTATTAATACGTACGTTCAAGCTATGATTTAAATAACCAAAACGTGATGCGTTTTAGAAATTAGTGGGAGTAAGCATTATTTTCCTCCTTCATAAGATCTGAAATGTTCAAAGGCAGTGCTCTAATGCTCCGTGGATATCTGCTGTCTAGGTTTAGTCTAACAGAGAACGCAGAGGCCACTGTTGAGACTAACCATGTCTTGTTTTGGATTTCCTTTATTTTGGACACATAAGACAGATATTGTAAGAGACAACCCACACTTTGAAGAGTGTTTCATGAGAAATGCATCAGCTGTGGTTGGTATTGATCTATGGACAGCTTATCATGCACGAATGCAGGTATGTTGTCCCAAAGATAATCAATAGTCTGAGATATGATTCATTTTCTGATTTTTGAATAAGCTCAGCATATAATTTTCTAATCATTTTCATCCATTTTTGTCCCATTATAAAAGTAAATTGAAGCTTGATGGAATGGTATACTGTCATAGCAACTGTGTTGTTTAGGCTATGGAATAACACATGTTCACAACGAGACTTCGGTTTCCCTACGGTAGATCTAAGCAACTGCAAATCTGAAATGAAATCTTTCGTTATATTTTTCTTCTTTTGATAAGGTTGCCTGTTATTACTGCTAAGTAGTGCATTTACTGAAAAAATAAAAGCATACGATTTATTTTTTGCGCTATAACCTTAAAGTTTGACATTTTTAAAAAATATCAACCATAATGAAATTGTTTATTATATTACTACCAAAACGTCACATTTTGTTTTTATGTTTTCCTGTAGGGAGATGACTGGAGAATTCATACACAGCGGGTTGAGTAGATGTTACAAATAATTAATAAGTAGTACAAGTGGACATATCAGTAAAGGAAGAAGGAAAGCAGTGAATCAAATAACAGATAAAGAATAATCTCAGCATTCTGGCTACTGAACAACATGCTACTGTAATCGTGCGTGCGAATTATTATTATTTTGTTTATATTTGTCCTTGGTTAAAGAAGAGTGTATCAACAGAATTACACGCACCCGCCGGGCTCCAAAAGTTTATCTGCGTCTGTCAGTTTAGGTGAACATTGCATTTGCTTATCTGCAGCATTTTCGCTCGCCTCGTAGGAAATGATAACGAAACTGGAATATTCTTATTCTGCGTTTGCACCCGGTGGAAATGCTTATTAGCATGGTCGTCCAATTTCTGGCAAAACATTCTCATGCAAGTAGTTTCTGTACAATAAAAGGAGCTTTACGCACACTTTTAGTATTTCCCGGCTTATGATCCTCTTCCTCCTCTTGCCACTTCTGGGGTGTGTGTCATGGAGTTATCTGGGGCAGCCAGTGGCGCTTGCCGCTCGAGGTGAAGACTAGTGTTTTTACTTAATGTCTTTGTTGTGGATATGGTTGATAAAATGCATTTTCTTTCATATGGAAGAATGATTTATTGATTGAGCTCTTCTTCTTTGTAGGCTGAGCTTTTTTTTTTTTTTTTTTTTTTTGTCATGTTAGCGTTATTAATTTTGATGGCCTGCAAAATACAATCACGATCAGCTGTACGTTTGGGAATTCTGAGATGGAGTAAAGTTGCCTATGAGTAATGATTATGATTAGCAGTAAACAATGTTTTTTTATATTGTATAATATTTGTCAGCCATGTGTACGGCCGCACTATTCTCCGAAAGAAATCATCGAAAAGTTGACCAGTTTAACTTTCGGCCCGTCGTTTACGAGGCCAGTGTTCTCCCAGGAAGGCGCTTTAATGAAGTTGCCTGCTACATTGTAAAGGAAGACAGTGATGTTTTATGTGCCACAGTAATTCGGTATTAATTTAATTGTAAGGAACTGTGAGCAAGTAAAGGAAAACCTATATAAAGCTCACGGCTACTTTATCATGGGTTTATTTGTCAAGTTCGTAATGCATGTTCTGTCAGATACACAAATTTCCGTTTGTGTAGATGATTTTCCCATTAAATCTACCACGTTGCTGGCATCACAGTCCTCAATTTCTGTTACCTTGGCAGCAGATCTACAGATTGCAGGAATCACTCAGATTGTTTATGCTCTTTGACATTCTCTTGTTCAGTCTCCCCTAAAAGACAAAAATTAGCATGAAAGTATAATGTATCTGCAATACTGGGATGACAAAGATATACACTGTCCTTTTATTTATATGCTGGCTTTGCAGTCAAGTTTTATTTTGTGAAGTAAAGCAGACATGTCTTGACCTATAGTCTGTTTTTTTCCATCTGCCCACCCGCCTGTGGTGCTCGCGCATGGTAACACTGCGTCCTGGGCTTTGAATAGTTACACTATGTGTAAGTTTTAGGTAAATAAAATGATAACTGGGTGCACATTTGCAACTGAAAAGTGTTTTAATAATTTACTGTATGCGAATTACACCGTTAATATTCGAAATAGGATATTGTTACTATTGTTGAATGTAAGCTGCCTTTTCGGGGTGGCGAATGGAACAGCCAGACACAGTGGCAAAAATTGCTTCTCTTGCAGTTCACTACGGCAAGATGTCAATTTTATTGGATCGCACCTACTCTGCTACTAAGCTACGTGTTAATTCATATCGTATCTGGCTAAAACGCACTTTATAAAAATTAAAAGTATATACTGATATACTTACGTGTAATGAAGTAACACGTAGCCTAATAGCAGAGTATGTGTGGTTCAATAAAATTGACATCTTGCCGTAGTGAACTACGAGAGAAGCAATTTTCCCGCCACTGCGTGTGGCTGTTCCATTCGCCACCCCGAAAAGGCAGCTTGCATTCAACAATAATAACAATATCCTATTTCGAATATTAATAGTGTAATTCGCATAAAGTAAATTATTAAAACACTTTTCAGTTGCAAATGTACATCCAGATATTTTATTTACCTAAAACTTACACATAGCGTAACTATTTAAAGCCCGGGACGCAGTGTTACCATGCGCGAGCACCACAGGCGGGTGGACAGATGGAAAAAAACCGACTGCAGTTTTTTTCCCGCTTTCCTTACGCATGGTGATTTCTTCACTCTTATTGATTTCAGGCCCATTACCCATTTGTATTACACTTACAGCACTTATATGCTGGATACAAAAACAAGTTCGTCATGAGACGCAGCGCCCTTGCAGAGGTGACAGGCGTCATACAACTATTATAAATTTTTTAAAGGAGGCCATTGCCTCCCCTTCTGTGTTCTGCAGTTATGGCAACAATGCAGTAAACTTTAGAATTATGGTCTCCCATCCGGGTAGGGAACCTTATCCTGTCCAGTTTAAGCTTCAATAGGCCTAATATCGAGGTCTGCCTTCTTCCAGTGACATGGGTCAGCAGTTGTGGCAACAATGCAGGGAACTCTTAAAATTGTGGTCTCCCATCCCAGCAGGGAACCTTATTCTGTCCAGTTTAAGCTTCACTAGGCCTATTATCGAGGTCTACCTTCTTCCAGTGGCATGGGTCAGTGGATGGCCAACACCATTTATTCAAGCCATTGTTGTATTTCTTCATGCCTGTTGCATAGCTGCAACATCATCATAAAAAAATTATTGCAAACATCAGTAATCGTCGCAACTTCAATCTGCACCGATAAAATCACCCATGGGGGTGAATATGAGCAAATCTCGGCTGATACCAGAAGTCATGCTCACTGAACTCCCCTTATTAGTACCGTGAATACTCTTGCAAAAGAACCCTAAACTATCTGTCTTTCGCATTTCTTGATGTACATGTGAAATGTTTTATCTACAACATGTCATTCCTAACCTTATGTTTGCTACAGCAGAATTCTTATTGCTTAAGTATAGATAAATCTGATTTATAATTGTTGTCTTGTCAAAGCTAAATCTCTTAAAGGTTAATATTAACTGATCAGATAAAAAGGGGAAAGGAATGTGTATCCTGTTTTCAAGAATCAACATTAAGTTTTTGGTAAGAGTGTGTGAGGGAAAACTCAATGGCTGCTTCGCCCCTAGAAGTTGCGAATCTTGTCTGTTTGATGTTTAGAACGCCTTGGATGAATTTTGGAACGGAAAGTACCGTAATGTTTCCTGTGTCCGTGTCTGAAACTGAGGTTTAGGGAACTTTGAGAGCATTGTCCATGATAATGATATTTTCACTATATTTAGACTGTCACAGAATGCACATGCATATTTTGAATTTTCACTAAGGTTGTCATATTGCAGGTAGTTTTTCTGTTTGGTACCATTTAAGCTTATTCAGTGAATTATTCGGTCATACATTTTGTATCAAAATAACCGATAAAAACGTTCGGTGAGACACAGATCCTCTTTACCCCTTATGAAATTATTTAATCTATACTGATAGTGAAAAATGTATGAGGTTTTTAAAAAAGCTTGTTATTACTCAGTAACATTCGACAGCTTTTCTCTTTTGTTTTATTCGTGTTCATTTTCACATTTTGTCTCATGGAAGAGTGTCGTTCAGTTTAAAGTACACAGATATGAGATCAGTTGTTATGCAGCTTTATAAGATACGTAGGCCTACTTGATTGAGGAGCAATTACGTATTCACATTAATCCCTGCCATGAACCTTTACCCCCTCCCTTCAAAAAAGAAAGGGACCACTAATAGTCAGTTTGCATCAGAATATGTATGACATCACCCCTTGTAATGGGACGTCAATCCCTTTTGGTGTTCCCCATCCCCCATAAACCCCTCCTGAAAGCCGAGCATCTTGCAGTTGACTCTGAACACTGCTCAAGTGGGATTTGTTCTCGCGGCAGAAAATATCTCCTCGAGTTATGTCCTCATATTTGCAAGGAAATGCAACCTCTAAGGCGAAATGATGTGTGAACGCATTTGCTTTTATTTCTTGTGGCTCAGTGAACCTCCGCGTCTTCTTTTATGGAACCCGATGCGACGGCTCAGATTTGTGCCTCTTTTTCCTCTGTTTTGCGAATCATATTCTCGTGTACATAAGCAGGTCCTCACATATTTACAGAGGTGTGTTTTGTTTGGCTCAGGTATTCAGTACGTGAACTTCTTATCTTTGACTTGAGGAAATGTCGTTATAATATCATTTCCATGTTTCCGTTTAGCCGTTCCTTCCTCAAAGATTTCTGTCTTCTGGTAAATGGATTCGAATGAAATGGGTGCAGATATAGAACTTCCGGATGATGTAGCAGCGCTCGGCAAAATTCATCGAACTTTCACACTACATTAGTGAAATTGGTATTAGAAGGCAATCTCTAAATTTTATGAAGGAACGTGCCAGGATTTGGTACAGAGTAGGGAACTGATAAATTGATATATATATATATATATATATATATATATATATATATATATATATATACACATATGTATATGCATATCTATATATACACACATGTGTATATGCATATCTATATATATATATATATATATATATATATATATATATATATATATATATATATATTATATATATATACAGGGTATATATATATATATATATATATATATATATATATATATATATATATATATATATATATAATATTACGTACGTCAGTACGAAATAGTTTTATGAAGAAAAAATGGTCAAGGAAAGCCTCTACCACGAAGAAAATATACAGAAATATAATTAAGGGAATATTGATTAATTCACAAAGTCTCATTTGAAATCTCCAGCTTTGTCAGTATCAACAAGAAACTGAATAATATTAATGACTGAAGGAGAGAAATATCAGTTTTAAATGTTCAGTAATTGGAGTCTCCCATATTCTCGGAGTATGCAGATTATCCAAGTCGCGTTCTCGCTCGATCAACTGAGACTTTGTAGGAGCACGTGGAACAAGTTACTTGATATATATATATATGCACCAAGGGCAGTCTCTCGCTCTGCAAATCAGACACTGTTACTGAGTGCCTTCACTTGCTTCGTGGGACAATTATTCCAGTTTGAACTCCATTTCGGGATCAGATTTGGATCATGCACTTGGTTTATGTTCGAATGGTTTCTTGGGAAATGATGAAGAGTTGTTCGAACACGGTCTATTACAGCTTTATGTGGTAATTTTAGATATTTGCTTGGTAACACTGATGTTGTGTGAGATTTTTTGTTTTTGTTTTTGGTAAATGGTTTTTAAGATTTTTTTTTTTTATTTAGAGCATAATATGTGGTATGTTGTTAGTTTTAACTGAAGCAATTTTTTTTAAATAAAGCTTTGGTAGTATGGAGTTTCAGCGGAGAACTAATCTGTTTGCTTACCTCTTTCTGCATTTGAACTTCGACATTTTTTGGTAAATTTGATCATATGCTATTATTAGAAAACTAGTTGCAAATATAAAATTTTATAACATCCGGTCGTGTTTGTTTCATTTTACTGTTGCACAAAAATGGTTATTTGCATAATTACACTTTCGCACAAGTAACTGGATTATTTTAGGTAGGAGGAAAAGCGGCTTAAACATTTCTGGTAACTCATAACACAAGTCCAAATCCCTAGACCATGATATTGCAGTGGCCAAACAAATCCTGAAGAAGTATTCCCTTGAATTGTTTTGTGTTTTCGCGCGCCAGTAGGTGCTTTCTCAGACAAGAAGTTTATGAGGAAATTATCACAGAAAATGGACTTAGACAATTTCTCAGACTCTGCTCCTCTGATTCATAAGTTGACTTTTGAGTTACATTTGGTTCCAGATATAAATGCAAAGGAGTATAGGCCTGAGTAGGTTCGGAGTATGTAAACAGCATATTTAAACTGTTCTACGGCTTGATTTCACTGGAAATTCTTGTACGTTTAGATTGAGATTAAATATTTGTTATGGCAGCTCTTTTTTGTGGCACAATTACTGAGGGTGTTAGCATATTCCAAACCTTTACCAGCTGATTTTGAAGAATTCTGACCTCAAACTGAGTTGTTCTATCATACGTGGAAGCATCCCAGCTTTGTCGTAAATTCAACCGTCGTGAAAAATTAAATAGATATGATGACTTTAACATTATTTATTAAATTTTATTATGACTGTTGTCCTTCCGGCATTCGTCTGGTTTTGTAAATTGTTCAATTCTATGATTGGAGGGTAATGCTACAGTATATACGACGCAAGGTGAACACTGAAATGTGCAAGTTAAAAAAGAAATGGGTATTTTTAATGTGAAAATACGATTAAAAAGTAAGCATGATTTTGAAATATTTTTAGAAACTAAAAAATCCTATTAAAAGTTGCTCGTTCATTCTCGGGTTTATGGGACAACAACCGGCAGTTTGTAGATAACATATAGGCTATTACAGCAACTGAATTTGCGTTCTTTTGCTTCTTCTTCTTGTTACATTTGAAAGTGTGCAAACAGATTTTGTTTTTGTTGTGTACCACTGAGTTCCTTCCATGAAGTATAGAGGAGTATTTCAGCTTGCAAAAGATTTTGCGTTCGTACCCTTGGAAGCAGGATCATGCTCTGACGCTGATGCTGATGTTCGCTGTTGTGGCCGACCGTGCCATATTTCAGCCAGATTATCTCACGGAGAAAATCAGAAACAAGGTGAGGAAAGTTTTTAGCTGTTGTTCTTCCCGTTTTACTTCCCTCTCTCATCTGTATAGCTGCTGAAGAAAGAAAATGCCCCGAGTTTTCTTATCGTAGATATACACTCTGGTTTTATTCTCTAGCGAGCAACAAGAGAAAATGGGAGTGATGTTTAAGGGCAAGCAAAGGCGAAGCTGAAGCACCACCCGCTGGCAATTTGTGCTTCCACGAGGAACCGTACGTTGCCGTTAGTGTCAAGGAAGTAGGGGCGCGTTTCTCAAGCTTATACGACCGGGCGCGCTTTCTGCAAATCAAGCGTCAGCTCGGGATGACACGACAATGGCCGTTTGAAGGAGCGGCCGAGTCAGCACAGATCGTGTAATTTCACTGTAACGGCTGGAGATGGTCAAATCACAGAGAGAGAGAGAGAGAGAGAGAGAGAGAGAGAGAGAGAGAAGTTATTACAGTGGTTTTGCTGGAACCATTCCAGACGGTCATCCTCGTCATGCAGAACTGTCTTGGTTCTTTCCTTGAGCTGAATGTCGTCTCATCTTTACAAGTAATAAAGAGATATTTATTTCAGATTTTCTGAGGTGTCTTTAGCGCTACTTTTTAAAAAAATTTTTTGGTTGTTATTGCTAATAACTTTCATATCTTATTCTATAATGTTCTCAAGGTTCTACCCATTCACTGAAAAGGCCACTGGCTAACGACTCTCGCTGACCAACTTACTGATGAGGAGCAAAAATACATATTGTCACTGTAGCAACCTTTTGTCTAAACGGAAGATTTCTTGGACTGTTTCTTATATATATATATATTGTTATGGGCCCACGCCCATCAAACATACACAAGTCTCTTAAAATACAAATAAAGTCACTAACGACCAAGTCCACAATAGGTGGAATGGCCGCAACAGAGTGTACAGAGATGGAATCAAGGAGGATAAAGAAAAACTGAAAATAAAACCTTAATATTTAATACAAACTTTTAGAAAGAAATGACCACTGAGCCTCTTACAAAATACATTAAATAAACACAAAAATCAACCACACACTGAAAACATCGGATAACAAACACAATTACACCAAATTAAGATAGACTATGCAATTACACTTTAAAGAGAGGGCCCTGAAAGTAATAGAATGTCGAAAAGTCAGAGTAACCTAACTTATTACACACTAAACATTTATCAAAAAATAAACTGCTTCCCTTAAGTGAGCTCTAAACAGTGGTAGTGGCCACCACAGCCTTCAAATCACGGGTCGAGGAGAATAATCTATATTCCTAATACCTTACCAAACGTAAGAGAGGTCCCCTTGGCAAAAATAACTGGGCCAAGGGCGCAGACTGAAGAAAGAATCACTTTAACATCGCAAGACAATCAATGGACACGGCCGTCTGACAGGTAATCACACCTTACCAGTTGGCAGAGAGGTCCCCTTGGCAAAATAACCGAACCAAGGGCGCAGACTGAAGAACAATCAATCTCTCAAAGGAGGACAGCAGCAGCAACTGAAGAAAGGCAGATCTCGTAATCCAGTGGTAAACCAAAATAAGTCAAGCCCTCACAGTGTTAAAGGTCCAGAAACGACTGACTCAGACCTGGAGAGACAGCGCCGAATACAGCTCCAGGTGAGAAGCCAATACCACACGTGAAAATAAAACAAGCTCATTGTAATTAAAACTATACAACAAGTCAGAAATGTTGGGGAGGAGGAAACAGGGTCATTACGTTCCAAAAGAATAATTACTGCCAAAGTGACTTATTCAAAACAAATTAATTTACGTTAAATTTAACAACTGACAATATATATATATAATATATATATATATATATATATATATATATATATATATATATATATATATATATATATATATATATATATATATATATCTATAAATATAATCTCAAAGTAAGCCTGAATTTGTGTCATATTTAACTATATTAGAAACAGCCCAAGAGATCTTCCGTTCAGACAAAAGGTTGCTGCAGTGACAATATGTATATATTTTAGCTCCTCATCAGTTACTGGTCAGCGTGAGCCGTTACCCAGCGGCCTTTTCAGTGAATGGGTAGAACCTTGAGAACATTATAGATTAAGATATGGAAAGAAGATTGTTTTGTTAGTGCCGAATAGCAGTCGCTTCCTTTGAAGTCCGTCAAAGAAGTTGAACAGATTGACCTGAGAGTACACAAACTTGTTAAGGACCGAAAATGGGACCCAAAAAATAATAAAGGCAAAATGGGTTTGTAGTAAGAATGATCAGCAGTTAGTTATTTGTAAGGATTGATAATAAGGGGGAATAGTTGTTGAATGAGAGAGAAAGGATTGAAAGACTCTCTCTAACAATCAGTTGGACATTAGACTGCATTACAAGAGATTAAACCTCCAGGTAGCTAAGCCTTCCAGGTGGATCTTGCGTTACACTTACACTAGGGCGTCGAGACGCCAAAAAGATAATTAACTAAGATTCTTAAGATGAGAAGATCAAAAAATCATCATGGTTACACATGTCGTCTTTATCAATAATCAGGAATCGGAGGAAGTTCTAGAACAGTGGGAAAACAGGAGTTATGATCTTTACAGGGGTCAAAGTAACCCCTCAACCTCTGTATCGGTTGCAGGTTTAGCACGCGTATTGTAAGTTACGTTACCGAATTTTAGGAATAGTACATAATAGTACGGTAAGTGAAATTCAGGTTTCTTTGAGATTTCTTACTGATTGCTGTTTGTCCATACTGAACCCTGTCACAGTAATTAGACCTTTCTGTTGAGAGAATTGCACATGCTGGATTTTTCTATCACCTTGACAGTGTTATTTAGTTTGTCTGAAGAGAGAGAGATATATATATATTTATATATATATATATATATATATATATATATATATATATATATATATATATATATATATATATATATAAATATCCTGTCCAGTATGCAGAAAACAGATTTTCTTTATAAACATGCTAAAACCGTAAACATGTACATGGTATCTCGGAAAATAATTGTCAGTTGGTTTCAGAAGACTACAAATGTTAGTGGTTTCCGTCTCTAAGCCGCGTATTTGCTTGTGCTTTAGTCTTTTCTTGGGTCTATTTTTTGCTGCTTTATATATGATTTTGTCATTGACCCAACGTTTGAGTATTAATTCTGAGAGTAGGATGGGAGGTACATTCTACTGTATATGCATGATATCTATCAAATGCTCACTACCTGTACGTGGGAGCCATTCCCCTGCCTCTGTTTTGTATGAGAGAACCCTTTCTGGCGCGCGGTCCAGTTATATTGGATCAGCTTCCGTATCCCTTGTTTTTGAAAACGCTTTAAATAGCGAGAGGCAATTATTACAAAAACTGCGAGTATTTTTGTTTTATATAGTTAAGCAATTAAGTGTTTTCCTCCCGCGGGGAAAAGTTAAAATAATAATATGTTGCTGAGAATCAAAAATTTTAATGCAAAGTTGTTTGGAAAAAATTTAACAAATTGCTTCCGGGTTGACCATTGTGCCATATTGTTTCTGTCCAGTTTTTGCAAACTTAAAGAAGGAAAATGGAAAGACCAATCACCATGCACAGCTCACTGAAAGAGACAGGCAGACAGAGGAGACAGACAGACAGAGAAGCACATCAAGCACCCAAAAGCCAGATCGAGAATCGGTCGTTTTTTTCTGCTTTATTGAGAGCGTTTCTCCTTTTTCTGTGTAGGAAAGAAATCTCGCCTCCCCTTTTCCCAAAGACTGTTGATTTTTCTTTTATGAAAAGAACTGGAAAGTCGTTGGAGTGGGTGAGGTATTTTTCAGGAATATTGATGGATGCGTTGGACTGCGGAGCGATAAAAGGAAGGTAAAAATGAAATCCCCGTTGAAGGTAGATTAAAAGTCAATAAATAACGCCCAGAACTTTTGTGAATATGTATTCTCAACTTCAGTTTATCAGTTTTAGTTCGTTTTTTCTTTCCCCTTTTTTTTAGAATCGAGTTTTCAACTTTCAGACCATTTTTTCTTTCTTTCCGTGATTGACAATTGGGAACGAAGAGGCTCCGAAATGATAGAAGTTTTTGTGTGTGTCACTGTCTTTTTAACTCTTACTTTTTACACCAAGTTCGTCCTATAAGAGGAAGATGAATTGGTCAGTTCAGAATTTAAATGATACTGGAGTGCTCCGGCGTTGTGGGGCCTTTAGATTTTTATAATCTTTATTACGTATCAATTATCTGATGATTTGTGATGTATCAGTTTCAGAACTTTAACTGAAACTAGGTATTGGCAAGTTCTCAAGTAATTCAGGTTGGTGATATGTTTTCTTAAGCACTCTGAGATATTAGTGACACTTAAGTATACCTTAGTTTAACCAGACCACTGAGCTGATTAACAGCTCTCCTAGGGCTGGCCCGAAGGATTAGACTTATTTTACGTGGCTAAGAACCAGTTAGTGACACTGTTGCTTCCTGTAAAGGAAGCTTTGATTGAAATTAATGATGGCATGAGTTTTGGAGACTGCGTATCTTTATTTCTTTGTTGTCATTTAGCTTATTACCTTTCAATGTTGATTGGCAGTGTAGGTATTTATCTTTTATGCTTGAAGTACATTTAGATGGAAGAAAAGTTAAGTATACCTTAGTTTAACCAGACCACTGAGCTGATTAATAGCTCTCCTAGGGCTGGCCCGAAGGATTAGATTCATTTTACGTGGCTAAGAACCAATTTGTTACCTAGCAACAGGACCTACAGCTTATTGTAGAATCCGAACCACGTTATAGCGAGAAATGAATTTCTATCGCCAGAAATAGATTCCTCTTATTCTTCATTGGCCGGTCGGAGATTCGAACGCGGGGCCAGCGGAGTGCTAGCTGAGAACGGAACCGAACCCCCCAATAAGAAACTTAGATGGAAAAAAAGTCACTTGCCATTCCGACCCTCCTTCGGCTATATATCTAATTCTATCTTTTTTTAACTTAACTCCAGCTTTGGTTTTTTTTTCACTTATGTTCCCCTCTATCTTCTTAACTATCTTCATATTCTTTTATACTGGCTCGTCCAGAAAAAGCCAATCACCAAAGCTGTAAGAAAAGAAAGAAATAAAAGAATTGATGTTTAGAGCCTTCGTTCTGGGGAATGAGATAACTGCGCCTTAGAAGAAGATAAATTAAGTATCTCGGAAAACAGATAAAAAGAAAGTGAACTCTTTATGTAGATATGGAGGACTCTTCAGATCGGTTGACTGTAGAATTTGAATGTTGAAACCTTTATTATAAATCTGTGGTGGCCATATGTAATGTTGCAACCAAATTTTTTTTCCAGAGGGTACAAGGCTCTTCCTGCGCTTTAATTTATTAATGATGAAATTTTGTTGGTTAGCTGTAGAGTGGATTTGACCTGAGGTTGTTGGGAAAGGGCTGTTTATTGTTGACTGTAATATTTTTGTTTATGTCGTTTGACGACAATGTGAGTTCCTCTTGAGATTTACAAAATTTACAAATGTCTTTGTATTTTTCATTGCCGTTCTCAACGGAACCTCCTGAACTAACGTTTCGAGAATCGCCTTTTACCTTTTCGGGCTTCATTAATTTAAGTCTTTCTTTGAATTTCCTTCATCAACTTTAACACAATGGAAACACACAACGTTTTTTGAAACGAAAACGCCACTTACTAGTATTATGATTTGAGATACCACACCTTATGCAAGAATTCTTCAGATGTCTTTTCAGAGAGTCAGCATTATGTGTATTTATGACATGAGTCTAAGATGCACCATTTTTAAGTGACAGAGTAATACGGCGACTGAGCTTAGAGTCGTTCCGTTAATATGAAGGAGGCAAACAGCATTCACGAGCGCGATGACCCGTCCTTCTACAGGGCTGTTGTCCTGACGGGGGTGGGGTGTTTGTAATTTTTGTTTTGTTTCGTATGAAGTTTGCTTCGGAATGCCTTAAAGTAAAGGCAAAAGACCTTGCGTTTCAGTTTTTCACTCTTATCATTGCCATGTTCTCTGTATACAGTATATCTTACGTTCCGTTTTACTTTCCATGGTAGAAATTTCATATATATGAATACATATATACATACACACACATATATATATACATATCTCTCTCTCTCTCTCTCTCTCTCTCTCTCTCTCTCTCTCTCTCTCTCTCTCTCTATATATATATATATATATATATATATATATATATATATATATATATATATATATATATATATATATATATATATATATACATACACATATATATATATATATAATATGTATATACATGCTTCACTGTGTATGTGTTTATTTATGTACATGTGCGTAAGTATGTATGTGCTTTAGTTGTAATAATTGTATTCATGTTTTCAATATGAGATTCATCATCAGCATCATTATCTTAGCCATATGGCGATAGCAGACAAATATCAGAGAATATACAAACCCACAATAATGTTTTGATATTTCTCTCGCATCATGTTTAAACGTTGCACCGCTCATTAGGATAATTATAGCTGATCTCAAGCCCACATAACTAAAGGTAAAAAAAGGAGGATATTCTGGTCATAATCTTTAACGAACTCCAAGGATCACGCTCCCAATGGTCCACCCACTAAGGCTAACGACCTGGCTATCCGAGGTAACAAGCAGCCTGCCTCCGAGAGAGGTCTTATCTGAGTCATTTGGGAATATGTCAGCGACGCGACATCTTTCTCTCTTCCAGATAATATAACAGAGCCTCGGCAATATGGCACGTCGTGTGCCATTTTCAACATAAAGTACTTGTTTCTTTACGTTAGAAAAATATGAACAGTTAATGAACTAATTAAATGCGCGGCAGAAAATTTACTGTTTGCTTATAGCATGACACGAATCTTCTTTTATTTCCTCATCAAGGAATAGGTTAACTTGGCTGTTCCAGAAACAGATCACTCCATACTATATAATCAAACTGCTTGATGTTCGAAAAGTAACTTCTGTACTTTAGGAATTCTCCCCAGATTGATGGTGTGAGAAGGAACAACGATATAAGTAAGTGACGGTACCTATATCCTGCGTGTTAAATGAAGATGCATCTTAAATAAACACGAACGCTGGACTTAACACGATTATTATTAACGACAAACACAAACATCACATATAAGTATATAAAAATCACATTTCTAATTTATTTTGTGTTTTGAATTTAATGATGGGTCAGTAGAAAGAGAGAGGCGGAGAGAGAGGGAGGGGGGAGGCTGGGGATGGGAGGTACGCCTGTTTATGGAATTTTTTCTATAATTTACATCTCTGTTATGGGTTAAATTTCTCCAGCAGAAAAAGATTATGAGGTTGCAATGGAATCAAAGATGATGTGAAATATGACGAGCAGAAATGCAACAGCTCAATATCTCATATAAAAGGAAATCGATGAGAGCATCGCAATAGTAAAAGGATTGCGTCCCATCCAGTTGTTTTTTTTTATTAAGATTTTAATCCATTTCTTAAGTGCCTTAAGAGTAAACACCTGTGTGTCAGTTTTAAGCTGAAAAACTGTAATCCGCCGGAGTATTACTTAATACTCGAAAATATTAAGCCCTAAATGTTTAATATCCAGCTCGCTAAACCTCGGGAATAACTTAAAGCCAAATGGAATTATAATTGATAAGTGCTCCGTCATCTGTGGAGTTCGAACTGCCGCCTGTTGGGAAAAAGCGACGTACGGTGGCTTTGAACCACTGAGCCGTCAAAACCACCGTGACGAAGCTTTTATCAATCATAATTCTCGTTGGGGATAAGTTATTCCGTGGTACGGTGGATCGGATATTAAACGACATTCGTGGCTTAATATCTTTGAATATAATAAATGTCACGGTGCGTGGCACAAAAATTCATATGTGCATGTATATATATATATATATATATATATATATATATATATATATATATATATATATATATATATATATATATATATATATATATATATATATATGTCGTTTATTTATATTTCCTTTGCTCATGATCGTTACTCCGCTTTTTTGTTGCTGGTCTTCTTGGGATATAATTTTATTTCAAAGGTAGCGATATCTACTCTATGTAAGGACAACTTTATGCAAGGCTTTTTTTTTTTTCTTCGGACCTTGGAACATAAGGCATGGCTCACGAGTTCCGTTGGCATTTGCTTGTTTGAAATGAATTAATATGCTTTAACCGCACGAAGGGTGGACTATTTCGAGCTTAGACTTTAAGAGAAAGAATGGAACAGATTTGCTTCTCTTGCTGATTAAAATGCGACGGGAACGAAAAAGCGTGGATGCCAGTCGGAGATACCAGAGAGAAAATGCAAGGAAGGCAAAGCGCGGTCGAGGGAAAAAGCACTCAAGAGATTAGAAAGCATAAAAATATGAGAGGCTAAAACACAGAACAGGAGATAAAAAAGAGACGTTATTAAAAGGAGTCGAATGTGTTAAAAAGCGAGAAAGAAGGGACAAAGCGCGGGTGGAAATAAAGCGTAGGAGATAGGAAAAATACTTGAAGATATAAAACGCGATAGAGATGGTTAATCAAGGATGAGTGGAAAAACCTTGGATGAGACGAGAAAGCATTAAAAAATTATAAAGAATGGAATGGAAATGAAAGCTTGGAAGCGAGCACAGAGCATAGTATAAAAAAAAAAAAACATAACAAAGGGGAAAGCAAAAGAGAAGGGAAAAATACAGTGCGGGATAACGAAACCACCTCACAAACCAGGTAAGCTCGGTTCGAATCCCGTACAAAGACGACCCACCTCTATCGAGTCGCCTGTTGTAAGTAGCAACCACGGGTTGGAAACGGCACGGGGCCAGCAGCCATGTCCAAAGTGCTAGTTGAGTATTTAAACGATGACTCCTTGAACTACCTATATATATATATATATATATATATATATATATATATATATATATATATATATATATATATATATATATATATATATATATATATATATATATATATATATATATATATATATATATATATATATATATATATATATATATATATATATATATATATATATAATATATATATATATATATATATATATATATATATATATATATATATATTATATATATATATATATGTGTGTGTGTGTGTGTGTGTGTGTGTGTGTGTGTGTGTGTGTGTGTGTGTGTGTGTGGGCGCTTGAGAGAGAAAGAAGAGAGATAGAGATAGGCGCATTAGGTTGCATAATAGTTCATATTTAAATTATTTTGTCCCACAAAATATATGTTTTATTTATAATACTTTTGTGTAATATTTTTCTCTATTTTTTGTTGCTATGCAACATAGACTATCTTCAAGACATCAACCAAAATGGGATGAAGCAAGGTTCATTTGTTACGGTGTCAGTATAGTATATTTCCCAAAGAGAGAGAAAGAGAGAGAGAGAGAGAGCTAATTTTGAGCAGAACTAAGGGCCTTTGTTGGCAAAATTCAGGCAATGATGTAGTTTCATGAATCTGATTTCTTAATTTTCTTTAACGTTACTTGCGCACCATAATTCCAGTTCCTTGCGTGTGAATTACGGCAGAAGAAGAAGAAGTGTCCTTGTGCGCATAAGCATTTCATTCATGGATGTCAAGCCGTAACAGGTGTTCGTCCTTCACAAGCCAAATCCTATTTGCTAACAGACCCGAGGGTTGCTAATGTTTAATGTCAACATTTACTGATGTTATTTCGTTTTCTTTGGTGAAAGCCCCTTCAGCGTTTTTGTCTCATGTGCAGGTAATTTTATGTCTTGCTTCTTGACTTGTGTTCATTGCTTTTCATTATTCATCATGTGCTTTTCATGCTGAAGGACACGAAGTTGTAGAGAATGCATGATGATGATGCTTCTTTCGTGAAATTTTTTTACTGAGTTGGAATTGCCATTTAAAAAGAAATTTTAAACTAAATTGTTAATCAAATACAAATTTTTATCTAAACTGAATATTTTTTAACTAAAGTGAACTTGTTAACCGAGTCCTTTTTCCGTTCTATTGAAAAATTTAACCGAATAATTTTTCGTTCTAAATTAAGATCGTTACGTGAATCCTTTTTTCACAAACTGACATTTAAACCACATTTTATTAAAGGAAAGTCAGCTTGTAAGGGACTTTGTCCAACATTTACTTACTTTAGATCTTCCTGCCTGTAGGCAATTTCGTTCCTCTTTTCTAGATCTTCCTGCCTGTAGTTTCCTCTTTCTTTCTAGATCTTCCTGCCTGTAGGCAATTTCGTTCCTCTTTTTCTAGATCTTCCTGCCTGTAGGCAATCTAGATCTTCCTTGTAGGCAATTTCGTTCCCTCTTTTCTAGATCTTCCTGCCTGTAGGCAATTTCGTTCCCTCTTTTCTAGATCTTCCTGCCTGTAGGCAATTTCTCTTTTCTAGATCTTCCTGCCTGTAGGCAATTTCGTTCCCTCTTTCTAGATCTTCCTGCCTGTAGGCAATTTTTTCCCTCTTTTCTAGATCTTCCTGCCTGTAGGCAATTTCGTTCCCTTTCTAGATCTTCCTGTCTGTAGGCAATTTCGTTCCTCTTTTTTCTAGATCTTCCTGCCTGTAGGCAATTTCGTTCCTCTTTTCTAGATCTTCCTGCCTGTTCCCTCTTTTCTAGATCTTCCTGCCTGTAGGCATCTTCTTTCTAGATCTTCCTGCCTGTAGGCAATTTCGTTCCCTCTTTCTAGATCTTCCTGCCTGTAGGCAATTTCGTTCCCTCTTTTCTAGATCTTCCTGCCTGTAGGCAATTTCCCTCTTTTCTAGATCTTCCTGCCTGTAGGCAATTTCGTTTCTTTCTAGATCTTCCTCTTTTTTTCTAGATCTTCCTGCCTGTAGGCAGATCTTCCTGTTTTCCCTCTTTCTAGATCTTCCTGCCTGTATCTTCCCTCTTTTCTAGATCTTCCTGCCTGTAGGCAATTTCGTTCCCTCTTTCTAGATCTTCCTGCCTGTAGGCAGTTTCGTTCCCTCTTTCTAGATCTTCCTGCCTGTAGGCAGTTTCGTTCCTCTTTTCTAGATCTTCCTGCCTGTTTTCCCTCTTTCTAGATCTTCCTGCCTGTAGGCAATTTCTTCCCTCTTTTCTAGATCTTCCTGCCTGTAGGCAATTTCGTTCCCTCTTTTCTAGATCTTCCTGCCTGTAGGCAATTTCGTTCCCTCTTTTTCTAGATCTTTCCTGCTTGTAGGCAATTTCCTGTTCCTCTTTTCTAGATCTTCCTGCCTGTAGGCAATTTCGTTCCCTCTTTCTAGATCTTCCTGCCTGTAGGCAATTTCGTTCCCTCTTTTCTAGATCTTCCTGCCTGTAGATCTCCCTCCCTTTCCTGCCTGTAGGCATCTTCCCTTTTCTAGATCTTCCTGCTTGTAGGCAATTTCGTTCCCTCTTTTCTAGATCTTCCTGCCTGTAGGCAATTTCGTTCCCTCTTTTCTAGATCTTCCTGCCTGTAGGCAGATCTTCCCTCTTTTTCTAGATCTTCCTGCCTGTAGGCAATTTCGTTCCTCTTTTCTAGATCTTCCTGCCTGTAGGCAATTTCGTTCCCTCTTTTCTAGATCTTCCTGCCTGTAGGCAATTTCCCTCTTTTCTAGATCTTCCTGCCTGTAGGCAATCTTCCTGTTCCCTCTTTTTCTAGATCTTCCTGCCTGTAGGCAATTTCGTTCCCTCTTTTCTAGATCTTCCTGCCTGTAGTTTCGTTCCCTCTTTCTAGATCTTCCTGCAGGCAATTTCGTTCCCTCTTTTCTTCTTTCTGTGTAGGCATTTCGTTCCCTCTTTTCTAGATCTTCCTGCCTGTAGGCAATTTCGTTCCCTCTTTTCTAGATCTTCCTGCCTGTTTTCGTTCCCTCTTTTCTAGATCTTCCTGCCTGTAGGCAATTTCGCAGATCTTCCTGTTCCTCTTTTCTAGATCTTCCTGCCTGTAGGCAATTTCGTTCCCTCTTTTCTAGATCTTCCTGCTTGTAGGCAATTTCTTCCCTCTTTTCTAGATCTTCCTGCCTGTAGGCAATTTCGTTCCCCTCTTTTCTAGATCTTCCTGCCTGTAGGCAATTTCTTCCTCTTTTTCTATTTTCCTCTTTTCTAGATCTTCCTGCCTGTAGGCAATTTCTTTTTCTAGATCTTCCTGCCTGTAGGCAATTTCGTTCCCTCTTTTCTAGATCTTCCTGATCCTGTGTAGGCAATTTCCCTCTTTTCTAGATCTTCCTGTGTAGGCAATTTCTTCCCTCTTTTTCTAGATCTTCCTGCCTGTAGGCAATTTCGTTCCCTCTTTTCTAGATCTTCCTGCCTGTAGGCAATTTCGTTCCCTCTTTTCTAGATCTTCCTGCCTGTAGGCAGTTTCGTTCCCTCTTTTCTAGATCTTCCTGCCTGTAGGCAATTTCGTTCCCTCTTTTCTAGATCTTCCTGCTTGTTCTTCCCTCTTTCTAGATCTTCCTGATCTTCCTGATCTTCTGTAGATCTTCCTGCCTGTAGGCAGTTTCGTTCCCTCTTTTCTAGATCTTCCTGCCTGTAGGCAATTTCGTTCCCTCTTTTCTAGATCTTCCTGCCTGTAGGCAATTTCGTTCCCTCTTTTCTAGATCTTCCTGCCTGTAGGCAATTTCGTTCCCTCTTTTCTAGATCTTCCTGCCTGTAGGCAATTTCGTTCCCTCTTTTCTAGATCTTCCTGCCTGTAGGCAATTTCGTTCCCTCTTTCTAGATCTTCCTGCCTGTAGGCAATTTCGTTCCCTCTTTTCTTGCTAGATCTTCCTGTCTGTAGGCAATTTCGTTCCCTCTTTTCTAGATCTTCCTGCCTGTAGGCAGTTTCGTTCCCCTCTTTCTAGATCTTCCTGCCTGCAATTTCTGATCTTCCTGCCTGTTTCGTTCCCTCTTTTTCTAGATCTTCCTGCCTGTAATTTCGTTCAGATCTTCCTGCTTGTAGGCAATTTCCCCTCTTTTCTAGATCTTCCTGCCTGTAGGCAATTTCGTTCCCTCTTTTCTTCTTCCTGCCTGTAGGCAATTTCGTTCCCTCTTTTCTTCTTCCTGCCTTCCTGCCTGTAGGCAATTTCGTTTCCCCTCTTTTCTAGATCTTCCTGCCTGTAGGCAATTTCGTTCCCTCTTTTCTAGATCTTCCTGCCTGTAGGCAATTTCGTTCCCTCTTTTCTAGATCTTCCTGCCTGTAGGCAATTTCGTTCCCTCTTTTCTAGATCTTCCTGCCTGTAGGCAATTTCGTTCCCTCTTTTCTAGATCTTCCTGCCTGTAGGCAATTTCGTTCCTCTTTTCTAGATCTTCCTGCCTGTAGGCAATTTCGTTCCCCTGTAGTACTCTTCTTCCTGCCTGTAGATTTCTTCCCTCTTTTCTAGATCTTCCTGCCTGTAGGCAATTTCGTTCCCTCTTTTTCTAGATCTTCCTGCTTTTTCTAGATCTTCCTGCCTGTAGGCAATTTCGTTCCCTCTTTTCTAGATCTTCCTGCCTGTAGGCAATTTCGTTCCCTCTTTTCTAGATCTTCTTGCCCGTAGGCAATTTCGTTCCCTCTTTTCTAGATCTTCCTGCCTGTAGGCAATTTCATTCCCTCTTTTCTATATATACAGTATTTTTGTCAATTGCCGTAGATAGCTGAAGAAACAGTCCTCTATCCTTTCATGTATTCAGCTTTACTATTCTTGCCGCAGCCACCTGCCAATGCCGAACAATCTTTCTCGTGATCTTCCTGTTCCTTGTCCCTTCCTTTGTGGTCACACGCGATGACTTTTTCTTTCACCCATACTTTTTCTTAAGCCGATTCTCTTCTCCGAGTTGGACTGATAAAAGCCTTTTGTCACCCATTCCGTTGCTCTCGGAAGGGAAGGATAAAAATGAATAAATGTCACTTAGTTGCTTCCTGTTATTGGTTTTCGCTCCGGACATGGAGTTGTGTGGTCTGAACTGGAAAGGCACAATAATCGAATCCTTACAGATCATTCTCATAGTTTGCAGGGAATTATCATTTATTATTGAGTAAAATCATATTTCTGTAACAAATCCATTGATACATTTATTTATTAATATTATCAAAGTAATCTACATGAAAACGGAAAACGTTACGTGAAAAGCGGTTTAATTTATACTTAATTCTCTCTTTGGTGATTGTTAGGAACAGTCGTTTGCCGATTGTTCCCTTAGTGGGTTGTCGCTTCCTTCGTTTTCGTTTGTTTTTCTTGCTGGCGAGTTGACGTCTGTTTGATGGCGTCAGTCTTCGTCAGTCAGGTTCGTAGCAGCAACGAGTCAGGTCGAGAGCAGCAGAGAGTCCGTTGGGGTAGCAGCAGCAGGTATCCGTACCTGAGAGTCAGGTCCCAACAGAGCAGCGGAGAGTTTCTTGAGGACGAGATGGTTGCCGTGTCGGCTCTGTCTTGGTCGTCGTTATTGGAGGAGGACGTCAGCAGGTCTTGTCAGCAGAGCAGCCGAGAGTGTTTTTGGCCATGATGGTTGTCGTGTCGACTCTGTCATGGGCGCCTGGAGTTGGAGCACTGTGCTTGAGGGCTAGATGGTTGCCGTGTCGGCTCTGTCTTTGCTGTCCTGCAGTCTTCCTGTGTTACAGCTTCGTCTGTGAATGTTTATGTAACTCCGGCTTTTCGTATTTCGTGTGATGTTTATTGCTTTGCTGACTGTATTTTTCATGTGATGTTGTTTTTCATGATTTTATCTTTGTTAACCCTGCTGTGTTGATTTTGTTTATGATCCCGTTTTGTTCATGCTTGATGTATTTATTATGTTAAGTGTTGTAATGGTCACTTGTGCTTTACCTGTTATTGCTGTCATTATTTATTATCTGTTTATTTTTGGACATTATCTTTACTGATTTAAATTTATGAAGCCTAATTCTTGTTCCCCATTTTATATCAAATGTTTTTTTGTTATTGCACTGGCTCTTGCGATGCTTTTCCTGAAACTGTTTCATTGTTTACTTTGATTTTTGCTATAAATATGGATTTTATAAATTGAACCAATTGACTCATCTGTACATATGTACAGTATATAACTTTATTGTTAATAAATTAATTTTAAGGTAACTTTTTGGTTTTGTTCAGCTCCTCCCTCCATTGTTTGTCACCTCTCGTCAGTCATTTCAGCCCAATTGCTTGTTTATTTTAAAGAACCTGTTGATCTCGAGAGGCGAGATCGTAATAGTGATATATGACCGTGGATTATTTTCTGTTCATTCGGTTGTTCATACGTGAATAGATTCTTGAATGAAGTGAAAAATTCAGCTCTGATTTAATTTTCTCAATTTAATATATTGGCAACAATATTGTTGAGGAAATCCTGCAGTATTCATTTCACGTTCATGTACGTTTAGGTGTAAAACGTATATCCTACCATTCTGGTCGTATTTTAGTTCTCTGTGCAATTCTGTTCAACTGGAATGTATTTATGAGAGATACCAGCCTTCATGGTTTTTTAAACATTGCAGAGTTCTTTGTTTTGTTATTGCTTCTTAAGGAGATTGACTGGGAACCTCATGATACTGATTTTATTATACTAAAATTTTGAAATATGTGAAATATTGTCTCTGCAAAACGTGTTGTAATAAACATAAACTCTAAATTCTTTTTTAGCAGAGGAGTCAACTTGAATATTGTTCCAGAAATTTTTAAACATTTATGTTTCAAGTCTCATTTGGTGCAATACAGTTGTTTGCCCTCTTAAGGAATATACTCCCTAATACATAAAGTGGTTTTATACGTATAGAAATAATAATTAAAAATACAGTTTTTTCCGACAAATGCTACTGCCATTAATGATAAACTGAATAGGCAAGAATAAACAACTGACTGTAGTAACCCTCTCTCTCTCTCTCTCTCTCTCTCTCTCTCTCTCTCTCTCTCTCTCTCTCTCTCTCTCTCTCTCTCTCTTCAGCCCAAAAATGCATGATACGGACATGAGTACTAGATTTGACTATAATCGCTTTTTTTTATTGCACTGTATGTCACAAATGCTGTAAAAAGTTTCTGATTTTGTAAATTTAGTTGTTCCATTCAAAAGGTTTAATTATCTAAAATCTGGATGATCCTGTGTAGGTGATAATTGCCGTGAAAAGTTCATCATTTACTATACATTAGACAGGTAATTTAGTTCACTCGCATCACTCAGCTGTAATCCGAAAAGGAGATAATGACTGAAACTTACAGAGAGAACATGAACCGTTTGTCAGACTAGGCCTGCAAAGAGCTGGTGCTCGCAAGCGCTATTTAGCATTTGAAAGAACGCCTCCACGCCGAAGGGAGAGCACAGTGGCGCTTGTGAGCAACAGGTTGGTTGGGAATCACTACGTAGTGGATAAGAGGAAGATGTTGCAATATTCATTTTCAAGTCATCTGGACGCGAGGACATCATCGCTCACATATAACTTCTACATTTCTGCTCATGAATATTTTGAGGCGGTTGTCCTCCAAGCGTCTGGATCTCTAACTTTCATCCCTGAACTGGATGATGTTACAGCCTTTCGGTATGAAACTTTTAACTGGGTAGATTTGGTTATTGCTTCTTAAATTCTCATGCAAACCATGTTTCTCTTTCCTTCCTACTTTTTTGATAGATGAATTTGTGTTCTTTTTATTTTATAGCCCCGAAGATTACAGTGTCTTCTCTATTTTAATATGTAGTAAACTGTTTACGAATGTAATGAAAATTACTTATGACAAAATTTTTATTAACTGATATGTTGTGGTCTTCGTTAGCTCACAGTTGTTGCTTTTTTATTCTTATGATGTTTGGAATTTTTAATATATATGTTTTTTGTACCATGTTTAACGGTGCTTGATATACGCACCATTCGGCATCGAAACTAAAAGAGCAATGGCTACTTTTGTCATCCATTTTGTTCCGGAACCTGAGAATTTCGTTGTGTTACAGTGAAAAGTTACGCGTGCAAAAAGATAAATGTGTTTATATTATAGATGAAAAAGGTAATCGTTGGCAAATGAGAGACACATTCCATGTCATAGCAGCCCAGAGCTTAGTTCAGTTCTTCGCACACAGCTTTCTTGTCAGGGGGTCACTCATGTTTTACTCCTATAAGTGTCATGCCATAATTTGCCCTTGAAATCAGGGGGACCTCATGACCAAGTATCTCGTGTTCCACAGAAACTCTGAAACTTCTGACATTTCTTTCTGGACATCAACAAATCTTGTTCATTTTCAAGAGACCAATCTGTTATCAGATCTGTTAAGTACATCACATCACACTTTTCTTGGAGCTGTAACAAGATTTTCTTTGTAGCATAAATACACACACACACACACACACACACATACATATATATATATATTATAAGTATAATTACGTGTATGTTTACAGAGGGTCAGACAGAAGGAAAGTAAAAAAAAGAAATATGCTGAAAGTCAGCCATAGCATGCAAGTATATAAAGTTGAAGGAAGTTGTACGGTTTGAAATTTACACCTTATTGGACCCACTGCGATGGGAGGTCTCACTGGAGCAGCGCTGCAGAGTTGCAGAGGACAAAGGAGTAAACAAAGGAGAAGAGAAAACAAATTTACTGGATTACAAAACAGAAAAAAGACGAAGTTAACGACATTGTTGTTGGGCTTCATACAATGAAGACTTGTTGGATGTGTCAAATTGGGTTAGCCGTTTCCTGTTGGAGTTCCAATTAGGTTGTTATTCTGCCCTCTTTTCTTATAAGCTTTTCTTGTGTGTATACTTTCCTTTAAATTACTGTCTTGTTTTCTTACGTCCCTTTTCAGTCTTCGCTAAAGCAAAGTGATTTTTTAAAAAGCTTCACAAATAGGCGCAAGAGCGTCATCACTCGCAAATATATTCGAATATTGTTGGATCATATGTGTTTGTTTGTGTGTTTTGTTTGTTCATGTGGTGTGAACGACAGAAAAAGAGAGAGATGTGCTGTTATGCCATCTTCTTCCAACACAAATTTTCGACATTCCAAGTGGCTCTAAAGAATATGGTGCACCTTCTCCCTTTATCAAAAAAAAAAAAAAAATTAATTTACAAAACAAACTATCGTGTCATCGGCGCTGTAATCAACTGGAATGTCACCTCATAAAAAAGGATTTAAAGACAAAATATATTTTCCCAAGGCAACATAACAAGGATTTAAAGACAAAATATATTTTCCCAAGACAACAGCATCCCATGAGCTGCCATTAAGCTTCTGTCGTCAAGTCCTAAATTATTCAAGTTTTAAATTACAGGAGAGTACATTGCAAATGTAAATTTCCCAGAATGAAAACTTAATGGCTTTTTCGGAGCGCCTGAGTAGAAAATAAAAGAATCGTGACGGACCAAGGTTAAAATAGGAAGACCACATTTGGCGTTTCAGTGAAAGAGTGGATAAATATTTGAAGAAAAGGGATATTATAAAAGAAACTCGCTTTTAAACCAGAAAGAAAAAAAGTTGAGATCTGAAAAATTCAGGTTATAAAAGAAACTTAAATGTAAATTTCTTGAAGAGAAATTAAACCAAGGTTAAAGCAAGGAAAAGTGAAAGTTGATTAAAACTGGAAATTAAACCAGGTGTTAAAACTGGAAAGGTGTGCTGAAAGTACTTAAAGGCCACAGATGAGAATTCAAGGAATTATCTGATATTGCGGAAACTGACGTAGTGTCCTCTACATAAACGAATGCACAATAAGTAGTTATTTACAAATTTTGAGTTCGGAAGTTTAATTCAAGCTTAAAAACTGTGACATATATATATATATATATATATATATATATATATATATATATATATATATATATATATATATTAATATTGTATATATATATATATATATGTATGTATGTATGTATATATATATATATATATATATATATATATATATATATATATATATATATATATATATATATATATATATTGTAAAGGTTGTTGATAATGCATAACTGTGGGTAATTATTTAGATGTAACATTAAGTAAGGTTGACAGGATATGAGTGAACTTCAATACTCGTCTGGTCAGTATCCTTGGTATTATTGACATTTTTTTTTCTCCATCTTCCCTTTTCTTAATTTCAACTTTTCCCTTTTTATCTTATCATTATTGATATTAACTTTCAATCCTTTTTGATTCCCTACGTCTGTTTGTTGTACTCATGTTTTTCTCTCTCTGTTACTTAGAAGAACAATTACTTTTACCAAGAAATATATTGTCAAAATAAATAAATCCAAAACAAGGTCACTTCTCGCTACAGTTAATCAGAATTATTACCAAGAATTCTTTTCCTTGTGTGTCCACTTTTATCCCCATTCTCATTGATTCTTAGGCATACATATCCGTATATACTTGCATTGTATATTACAGAGTAATTTATGGTTTTCATTACCGGTGTTCATATTTAAAATTACAAATCTCTGTCTTGGTCAAAACCGTACACTGAAAACGCGTGCGGCTGTGCGTTTATCAGATGCACACTTGGAGCATTGCCTCACATGGATACGCATATACGTACACGCTCGAATAGTTGCGTTCACAAACCCCATATTTATATTTAGACTCGCGCACACATCTGTTCTTAAAGCTGAAAACTGGAGTAGAACGCCCCTTTCCCGTGGGTATGTTATTGAAGGGTTTGGTCTCACTAATTACAGCAAGTTCCAGCTCTACATTTTCCAGGCGAGGAGTCGTCATAGATACTCGAGCGCTGGTGAATAACGTGTACCAGGAACCGGAAAACCAACTTCGATTCGACTTTCTTAATTACGAGGCGAAAGTTTTCCATACCCGTTGCACTTCACCTGGGTTTATTTGTGGCTGAAGGACTTTGGTGCTTTTCGTCGTGTGTTTGTATTTCCTTGTTTCTTTAGTCTCGCTGCTTATTAATTTGTTTTGACCTTTATGAAAATATATGCATAAACATGTAAAACTCATTTCGTTCCTTCCTTTTTGCGACACGAGATATGTTAAATTTAGTTCTACTGTTTAATGTATCTTTTAGACATTGTCAACTGCTTCTCTCCATGCAGTGCGATATACCTAATCAAAAGGACACCACAACAACTGCCATAATAATATTTGTTACTATGCATGCTATTTATTTTAATTGGAATCTGATTTTTAACAATATGCCTTGTTGAAAAGTTAGTGCAAAATGTATCTGATGACCACATGTAACTTTATACAGTTAAACTGACACAATCCTACTGATTGATTGAATTTTCATAGACTTAGTTCACGAATCAAAAGGAATGGTATAGAGAAATAATGAGAAATTTCCCCTAGAAATCATACACTTGGAAAGCTGGTTTTCTGTTTTCACGGTTTTTGTTGATATTTTAACCTTACTTTTGTAGAAAGGTGAATTTAAGGACTACCCAGACACTGAGCAGTGTTCTGTTCTCACCGCATAACATTTTGTTAGGGGGAAACTTTGTGGCGACGCATCGCCGGCGTTGGCCTTCCCTATCCTTCCTCTCATGCGCATTCTTGTTTTAATCCTGCTTTGAATTTCTTTTACTTTTTTTTACGCTTTCGATCACTACTGGCAACCATGAACTACCAAAATCATATATGAACACTACACACATGCACACTATATATATATGAATATGAATATATATATATATATATATATATATATATATATATATATATATATATATATATATATATATATATATATATATATATATATATATATATATATATATATATATATAAATACATATATATATATATATATATATACATATATATACATATACATTTTTTTAATATATACACATATATAGAAAGGTACATTCTTGCTAGCTCAACGGCCTCAACAAACGCTATCCATTAAATTTTATAGCAGGGTGGAATGGTGGGCGATAGGCTGGACGCTATCCTTGGACTTATCATTATATATATATATATATATATATATATATATATATATATATATATATATATATATATATATATATATATATGTATATATATACATATATATATATATATATATATATATATATATATATATATATATATATATATATATATCTATAGACATATATAATATATATATATATATATATATATATATATATATATATATATATATATATATATATATATATATAAGTATATAAGTTGGTGTATTTTCTTAATGTTTATATTTTTATGGATATTTTTTGGCAGTTATGTATATGCGCACAGTATTTCAATCATGCGGTGAGCATATCATTTATCCGAATATGACAGTCGCCATATTTTTTCATGATTCGGTGATATATTTCTCTTCTTTCGTTTTAGGTTTTTCTGGATACCTCCATCATCTTCATCATCATCATCATCATCCCCTGTTCGTGCGCCTTCCTGACCCTCCCTTCTTCCCCCTCTTTGAAAAGGGAGCTGACGTAAGGGTGTGAGGGAGTGAGTTAACCAACCGAATACTTCCTTAGTGGTAGTAAATTAAGTCATTAGCCCCCATCGTCGGTTGATAAAACTACCTTCCTGATTTTGGGTTCTGTGTCCTTTCTTTCACTCTCAGTTTTTTCTTTCTTTTTTTGACTATCTTTTTTTGACTATCTTGGCTTGTTGGTTTCATTCCGGCGTTCCATTTCGGGGAAGTTTCATATAAAACTTGATGGGAAAGCTTTTGCTGTTTCCTTCCTCTTTTTTGGACTTTCTTTTCGCTTGTGATTGGTCAGCATTTTCTTTACTGGTTGTTTTTTTTATTTCTAATTGTATCTATTTGTATGACTTGATATCATGCAATGTATCTTTCAATATCAGGTTATTCAGGTCTGTGAAGTGACTGACAACGAGACGTTTTACGGATTTCAAGGTGATTTTTATTTATTCACGTTTCTTCAGTGTTGAGTGAATTGGCACTAGTAAAACTGATGTTCCACATCTTGGAGGGGACTTCGCTTCTTAAATCTTTGGCCCTGTTGAATCCGAGGTATTATTTTGAAATTTTCATTCAAAGAGAATTTGTAGTTCAGATATAAAATTCTGTCTTGAAAAAAGCGAACGAACACATTCATTTAGCCTCTCGAAAGATGAGAGCTGATTAATCTTCATGAGACTGACAGGTCAGAAGTTATCCTGTGGCGCAATATTTGCGGTTTCTGAAATCTGGAAGAATGTTTACCCTGTATTCCTGTCGATTATACTGGGCAAAATGTGCGGAAGGCGGAAATTTATGAAAGTTTTTCGTTTTTAGTGAAAGCCGCTAATTGTTCCAAACTCTTTTTTTTTTTTTTTTTCACTGAGATGTTTTAAAAGTGGACAAATTTCTTGAAAGTGAGAGACATCTTTTTTCTTCTTATCTTTCACAATTTATTGGGTGGATTATGTTGGTGGTTATGAGTTTAATCAATACTCCGTGCCATATTCATTTTTAGCATTCTTAACTTTTATCCTTTTTCCATTAAACACTTCCTAGAAAACGTATTAGGTCCTCACTAGTATATAGAAAATAATTCCAGCCAGGTTAGATTAATTACATCATTACTTGGGATCTACCCGAACAAAATTATTCCGACTATAAAGTATTATTACTTCAATTTCAAAATAATCCTGGAATAATCTACCTCCGAATATTATTAAAAGATTATAAATTATATTAAATTAGATTAAATTATATTAAATTAAATTATATTAAATTTTATTAATATAAATGTAAATATAAATTATATTAAATTAAATTATAAATTATATTAAAAATCGTAGGTAAGTAATAAAATGAGAAATGAGCATATCACTTGTTTCTCCATTTCGCACGGGCTAAAATTGCGTGAGTAAACCAAGAGAAAGAAGAGGACGAAAGAAAAGAAGAATGTAAGGATACACAGAAGATTAATTCGTCTTATGTTCTTTTTATGAGCAAAACTACAGGCCTCTATTTACCGAAGAGTGAATGAAAGGGTGGGGACAGCGCAGAGCCGATTGCGATATCAAATCAAGATGAGAAAATGTCAAAGTGTCGTTATCTGTCATAAAGTTGGAGTGCTTATTTCAAGCGTAGAAAAATAGATTCCATTAAAAAAAAAAAAAGAGCTAATACCACCGGGTCATTGGTAAACAGGATCCATTGCTAATTAGTGTGAACGCCTTTGAACTTTAGATCACAACGTGATAACCTCATTCAGGTTTAAATAACATGGAAGATTACCGTTATATCATTCCTGTGGAATGTGTTCTTGTAGTTTTTTTTTATATATTTCGGAGACACTGCATTTAGAGCATTTAAACGGAGGCCGTATCTCAGACCAAAAGGCATTTTGGCTAGAAAATAAACAATACATTTCTGATATTCATCATGCTTCCTTTGTTTCCCTCAGTGATCACAATAAATGTAACAAATAGCTTCCTTCTTTCTCTTTTCCTCATAACCACAAACCCCGACCTCCATTGACAAAGTGGCCATGTTATCACTATTTACAAGGAGTCAACCGCGCAACAACTTTTCGCTGCTGGGAGAAAGGGCGCTGGTGACTGGTATGATACATGTACATACACTACCGGGGTCTAAGCGATGCCAGGCAGAGCAGCCGATCGAGACTACAGTCTACCCAAAAGCCAAATCAAAGTTCTTCAAAAGAAGGCATCGTGCTTACCCCATAGAAAATGGGAAAAAAGCACGTTAAAAGAAGAATTCGGCTACTGTTCAGTTGAGCTAAGAGAATTTCTCCCTTTTGAAAACTGAGTAACACCAGGGAAGGAGTCCCCTGGATTGCTGAATTTGATCACTTATTCCTCTGATATATTAGCAAGCTCGAAACGCATTCTTCGATTCTTTCGTTTGTTCCTATTGGCTTCCTGCTTTGTGGGCCACGCCAGAAGTACCCTACTGGGTATGGTTTGTAGGGGCCGTCCCATTTTCCTTTCTTTTTCCTTAATTTGCTTTCAGGCCTGCCGGGTACGATCATTAAATTGCTGGTTTTCGCACATAAGAAAAAGAATAATTCAGACTGCCTGTTAGGGCTAAGTGCTCGACAGACTGTAATGGAAATGCAGAAGTAATAACGCCACAGAATTATTTATATATATAATATATATATATATATATATATATATATATATATATATATATATATATATGTGCGTGTGTGTATATATATAATATATAATATATATATGAATTCTTTTTAAATTACTGCTTAAGGAACCATGGAAAATTGCGCAATTACGGAGGAAACTTAGATATCATCGGATTAAAAGTGATTAGTGAAATGGATATGTTAACTCTCTCTCTCTCTCTCTCTCTCTCTCTCTCTCTCTCTCTCTCTCTCTCTCTCTCTCTCTCTCTCTCGGAAGACTAAAGATAGGGCACAACAAAAGCAAACATAGAATTACTATAAAAGGAATGAAGAAAAGAAAAAAACTTGCACCAGGAAGGAACGATTTGTGGCAATACCCGCGGCCTCATTACTCCTTTAGTGACTTAAGCAGAAAATCATCTGCCCTGTGGTTAGTCGACTTTGGTGGGTCTCAGCTCTGGGAGGGCGAAGAAGACAAATGAAAGAATGGCTGTTGTTTCCAAATAATATACCATGAAAAAATATGTTTTTTTACGTTGTTTGTGTTATCTTCTCACTTATGAATTGTACTTTTTTTTATTTATGCCTACTAAATTTTTTATTACATTTCTATATTGCTAATTTTAATCATGCTGAATTAGAATAATTAGCATTCGTACCACAATTTAATTGTAGAATAATTAGGTTTCGTCGTCCAGCTTAATTTTAGAATAATTAGAATTCGTAATGACACTAAAATGAAACCGCGCTGTTGAAAGAGACGCCCCGCCTTTCCAGGAAGCGGTCTTTTGATCGCTGGGAATATGTACAGCACGTTAGACGGCTGACAGAAAGTAAGAATGCGGTTTTTACAGTGTTGGTTTTATGCAAGGAATTAAACCTGCCCTCTGCCTCGAGTTCCATGTTGCAGCCTTTCTACGTATCCGATTAGCGTTTTGAAGGCTACTGGCCCGGAAATCAGATTGCAGTGTCCCCGAGTTTTGTTCGTCGGCGAGCCGCAGTTTTATGCCTTCCTTTCTCGCCGAGATAGCCTTTGACATCTGGGGAAAGTTTAAGAGCTAAATGGCAACCCATTCCTTTCTTCTTTTCTCTTTGCCTCCACCTTTCCTTCTCCCCCTTTTATTTTATTCACTCAAGGGTCAATAATTGCCTCTTAAACAGCCTCGTGACCGAGAAAAATCGCTAGATTAAATGTTTTGGTCCCCAGTGCACTGTATTGTGACTGGAAGATTTTCTTTTTTTCAACTAAGGCTGTTGTATGTAGCAGGAGAGTTCTTAGTTTGCGACACTACCCAATAATTTCTCCTCTTCTTTTTTCTGAAACGCACCCCTTTTTTTTAGGTTACTACATAATGCATTCATCTCTAACACTAAAATTATACCTGAACTATAATATACTACTTAAAATGGGAAAATCAAAGGAACGAAATTGTGCGTTTGGGTGGATTAATACAAAGCCTTCTTTGTCAGATGTAATTACAATTCTTCAGGTTAGGCAGACCCTAATAGTACATTTCCGACTAGAGGATTTAATTCTGAAGAAGATTTTCGTTTCCATTTCACGTGGTAAGTGATATTACGACCCTTTTGTTAGTATATGAATCAGGACAATGTTGTTGAGCGAGATTGTGCGTGTGAGAGAGAGAGAGAGAGGGGTGAGATGGGCAGTTGTTAAAGACAAGAGGAAACAAACAGGACCTCCCCTTGCACTGCCATCAGACACTGACAAATAAGATGAGGAAGGTGAGGCGTTGAACGTGGCATCTATCGGAGGTTTATGGTTGTGTTAGCGTTGGGATTCATCGATTCCAGGTCCTTTTTATGGCATCCTGGCATCCTTTCTCTCCTCTTCCTTGAAAGGGCAGGAGTCGTTAGTCTAGATGTGTTAAATTACGACCTTGCGGAATCTGCCCCGCGCTATGACCATTTTAAAGATGTCTGGGTGGTTGCGTAGGTTTCGAAGGGCATTAAGAAGCAAATATCCGGTCATTTGGACTTTGTTCAAGCGCAGTTTGCTTTGCGTTATGATTTTGTAATACTTTTAGAGTTTCGTTTCTTTTCCTTTCTTTTTTTAGGAAAGAGACTTATTTAACACATGACTTCGGGTATACAATCCACAAAGAATGCCCTCATAGTGTATTCCTATCAACAGCATTAAGCCGCACTTTTAAGAACTGATTTTGTCGATTATTTTTTTATCCCATTAAATCTTAGCACTTTTAAGTATCTTTACTTTAGTGCACCTCTGCTCTCATGTTATAAACTGGCGTCCAGAACTTTCTTATAGACAGATGTTTTAGTTATATATAGTTTTATATGCATTGTTTCGTGTTTACGGTTGCAGTGCATGTTTTACACACCGCAGAAAGAGGGTATTCTGTATGCTGTTCACCCAAAGAAGACATTGTGCATCCCCGCAGCAATATGGGAACATTACATGTCGTCGTTGTCAGTCTGGTTCAGTTAAGTTTCTCAAGCCCAGACAAAAAAAAATGTTATCGATTTGTCTCAGAGGTCAACGTTCTCAAGAGAAACGCATTTTTCCCCGGAGGATTATTGTTATTACGAACAACGTTAGAATAACAACAATACCGTGCCTGTTACCTCTTCGTTGTTCCAGTAATACCACACCATACTAGTTAATAACATGTAATTGATGCTTGTTTGTTTGCTGCAGCATAGGCATTAGACTGGAAACAACTTTTTATCTGCCCGTTTCCCCCCGTAATATCTTACTTAGCCCCAGTGACGGCAGTCCGTCCTGTAATGGCGCGGATGGAAGGCAACTCCAACGTTTTTATGGCTCATAATCATAATAGACGCCATTCCAGCATCATTTGATAAGGAAGGCCACTGATTCGATACTGTTTATCGTGAATTAGAGCCTGCTGTTTATTTTTGAATGGGCTATTTTGAGTTATTGCCTTCCTGCAAAAATGGAAGGTATATGAAGTATCTGTGTTCCGTAAATTAATTTTTTCCATGATTATCGTTCCAAGCTTAGGCTAATCATAACTGACATATCTCTGACCGGCCAATGAAGAATTAGAGGAATTTATTTCTGGTGATAGAAATCAATTTCTCGTCATAATGTGGTTCGGATTCCACAATAAACTGTAGGTCCCGTTGCTAGGTAACCAGTTGGTTCTTAGCCACATAATATAAATCTAATCCTTCGGGCCAGCCCTAGGAGAGCTGTTAATCAGTTCAGTGGTCTGGTTAAACTAAGGTATAGTTTCATAACTGACATAGTGTTCAGTAGCTCTAATCAAAATTATTGCATACTTTCATTATTGTTTTTGTGAACTTCCTGCGGCAAATAGCATCACTGCGGTCCTTTAAGCAGGAATATTCTACTGAAAAGGAACTCAAATCAAGGGAAGTATTGACATATTTAAATAAGGTTCTCATTCATTTCTTTTTTACTCTTAAAGGTTGTTAGTTTTGTCAGGGATTGTATCGCGGAAAAACATTATGTTATTGCTTTTATGGGCTTCATAAAATTGGAAATTATGTCATCTTAGATATGAAGGATTTTTCCCCACATTTTTGCTTTTGGATAATTGTGTAGTTGTAATAAAATAAATAATTAGATGCATTTAGTGTTAATGTGCCAGTGTTGTTTACAGCCTGGAGCCACCCCTCATGAAACGATAACTGGCTGTTTGTTTTATTGAAAAACTTGCAGTGACCTCACTTCACTGAAAATTTTGTATGAAAAAATGTGAAGGCCACTGCGTGAAAATGGTATACAAAATTTGCTGATTTCATGAACTAGCGACAGAAATTATCCAGCTGATGCATTGTGAAAATGAATGCACGTTTCTCTAGAAAGGCAGTTTGTCCATTTTCTGAAAAAGCTGCTTTACAAAGATACATTCATACATACATGCATATATATATATATATATATATATATATATATATATATATATATATATATATATATATATATATATATATATATATATAGATAGATAGATAGATAGATAGATAGATAGATAGATAGATAGATAATATATATACATATATATATATATATTATATATATATACATATATATATATATATATATATATATATATATATATATATATATATATATATATATGTGTGTGTGTGTGTGTGTGTGTGTGTGTGTTGTTGTTGTGTCAGGAGTTCTTTCTTTATTGTCTTTTTTTTTTTTTGTCCGATCATGTAAAAATTTATATCAGAAATGGTTTATTACAACTTTTTTTTTCCTTTTGTAGAGTGTTTACAGTAGTCTTTTTTAAAATAATATTACCAAAGAACTGATGGTCGGCCAAGTTATTAGCGATGTACCCATCACAATAATGAGTCCATGAGAAAATCCCTTATGCTCTAATTTCATTATGATCGTCAATTAACACGAAATTAATTACAAGTTCATTTATTTCCTAACAGTTTTGTTATTTGCAGACCAGGTGTTCCTTTTTTTTTTTTGTAGGAAACTCCTAATACTTCTGATAGTGAGGCAACTTTTTCTTTATAACTGTTATATACCGAACAAAAATTGCTTCCATTGATTAATTATTATATATGATTACTGATCGCCTGTAACAGAACATTCCACTAATTTTTCATTTAAGTCTTTCTGTTGTATGGTGATTCTGCACTCGAACGTTTCCATTTTTCTATATTGGTTCTTGCTCTATCCACACGCACACACACACACACACACACACACACACATATATACATACATATATATAATATATATAATATATTATGTATATATATACATATATATATAGCTTACCAACCCGGCACTCCCTGGAAAAACTCTGAATAACAACCTACGGGTAGGCCAGTTAAAACACTGAATAACAGTCTACAGGCGGTGGGACGGAAGAGGACGGGGAGGAAAGAGGTAAGAAGGAGGGGGAATGGGGAAAGAAGTGAGAAGATAGAGGAGGAGGTTGAATGGGGAAGGGGAGGGGAGGGGAGGTGAAAGGTTGGGGAAGCGGAAGGGGTAGGTGGAGGGAAGGTGAGGAGGATGGGAGGGTGAAAGGGAGTAGAGATAAGGGTCAGGGGCAAGGGAGAAGGAAGGGATAGGGGTTAGGGGTGGAGGGGGAGGGAAATTGAAAGGAAGAGGGGATGGGGAGGGGAGGGTGAGGGGAAGATAATGGTGGAGAGGAAGTTACGTTCCCCTGTGAAATGAAGAATGAGGAAGTATCATTCCTCACATTATTATGCACTTTATATTAGCAGAAAATTATCACTTGGTAAATCGTTTTTATAAATGACAAAGTCTTAATTTCCATAATAATAATAATAATAATAATAATAATAATAATAATAATAATAATAATAATAATAATAATAGTGACAAAGATACCATAGCAGCTGTTGCCGTCTCAGGTTAAAGAAAACGGAGTTTTGAGAGAGGAAGATTGAATGCTGGTGAGTTTGAATTTTCTAATTGGGCCCAGCAATTCCTAGCACCGGCCCTGATAGAAATTGTCAATATATAGTGATTTTTTAGTCGATGAAGTACTTAGTTATGATGATGTTGATACCTCAAAGTTCTTAAAAAAGTTGTATTTTATTGGCAAGGTATAATTAAGATACGTTCGGCTTAAGACGAACACTGAAAAAAATGTGGTGATTCCGTCGCGAGTCAATTTTTTTTTTTTTGGGGGGGGCGGTTAGTTTTGCCACAGAAGCGTTTAGTAGGCTAATACGCTTGCACAGATAGTAGTGAATTACTTCTGATTACCAAAGTTATGCCCATCGATACAATTTTTTTTTTTTTTTTGTGCATTATGTACTAAGATATAATGATGGTACCACAAGGTACGTAAGAATTTGTATTTTATTGGCAGGGAATGATTAAGATACGTTTGGCTTCAGATGAACACTGAAAAAAATGTGGTAATTTCGACACAAGTAGTTTTTTTTTTCTTAATGACGGGGTAAGCCTGTGACAAAAACATCTCCGTGGCGAGAATTAGGTCTGACTGGTGTGGTGGTAGAAGTTATATTTTGAATTACATTGCTTAATGACTGAATGAAAATTCTAATACAGTCAAACACGTGTTTAATTTTTTGGATGTACTAAACTGACGATAGGGTTTTGCAGTGGGAGTTTAATTAAATCATACGTCTGGCATCGCCTAGGTGGAACGTCAGTAGAAAATGGGAATTAACCCAGAAATTTGAAGGAAAAGGTGACATAAAAACGAAAATTTCATTTGTTTTGTCCGTGTTTATGTCTGTCATGGGGTAGCGGTTTGATTTTGAGTTATAAACTTCTTAGCCTGTCTTCTTGGCGCTTATTATTCTGCCTGATATCCTGTGCATGACCAGCCTGTCTTAAGGATTCAGACCACAAATGTTGCAATCAAAGCAGAAGCTGACCAGAGCAGAAACATCCAGGAAAATTTTCACTCGTTTGTAAAGCAGTGTGAGACGCTGGGTGAGTACGAGCAAGCTAAGCAAGCAAGGGAAACACCTTGATTCTTCACTTACCAGATGCTTCAAGGAATTGCAATCTGTTGGCAGTGTGATTGCCTTTGTTTTGGGGCTCTGAGGTTATAGTTATAACAGACTAATTGGAAAAGGGCCACACTCATAATGGGGAGTGTTAGTCATCGGTTTCATGATATTTAAAAAGAAAGTCAAGATGAAACCCCGAGGAAAGTTGCAAGACGGCTTGCTGTGCTCCACGGCAGCGTTCATGCCCTAAGCTCACCTAAACTCCTATGGTCTGGCTTTTGGCTATGTCCTAAATTCAAAGCCCACCTGCGTGGTCACCATTTTGGGATGAAGTGAGGCACGACGTAGAAGTAAATAGGAGGCCAAGAAGTCTACCTTCTGCAACGATAGCGGTTTTTGAGCCTCGGTCGATCAAGTATACTGAAGTTACAAAGGAATGCAAGAAATGTCTTTCTTAAGTACTGCTGTGTGGTTTAGAAAGGCCGAGAACCTTCCGAATAACTTATATACTTAAAAATATTTTATACTCCTAAAGAAGAATATTTATGTAAGATGGATAACATCCTATCAGGAAATTCCAGAGTTTGCAGGGGAACAAGAGCCCCCACAGAAAACGACAAAAGGGTCAACAAAGTCATCACTGTAACTGAGGATGTAGTTTTTGTGAAGCTCCGTTGTGGATTTTTACTTTTCGATTTCATGTAAAGAGAAGCGAATTGTTCTTGAACATCAAACTGTTTTTATTGCAGCCGACCTTTTCCTGACGATATGATTCTTTTTCTCCGAGATACATGAAGTTGGTCTCAGTTCCGCGGGTTCTGAGTTATTTGCATGTTCATATCTAAAGTTACCATACATATTAAGTCTACAAAAGAGCTACAGAATACCCTGAGTGTTGTGTGCAGTAGACTTGCCTGGTTGTTTCTGTCTAGGCATTTTCATTTTCTGTTAGTTTTCAGTCATCCTGCGTCGCCAAGTACAGTGTGACTGCTGCTTATAACAAATCAGAAAATAGCCATTTGTACCCCAGCTTTCAATAATAATTAAGAAGAAGGTAGAAGAAAAGGAACATCCTGGGATGGCACAGCTAATTGGAGGGATGGGTGTTCTTTCCTTTTTTTTTTTTTTTTTTTTGCTCGCTGCAGTGACCTTTCTTTTGTGCTCATAAAGTGGCAGACAATGAAATGTCGCCGAGAGATATACATTTTCCGTTTTCCTTTTTTTTTTTTTTTTTCTTACATCTCTACATTGTTCTTTAGGTCAACAAGAATAAGTGTTCCTTTGTGAGAGCAGCACAGCTCTGTAAGATAGATCTGGCATGTTAAGTTTTACGTAGGATTTGTTGTTTTCATCTCAATTTTTCATCGCAACGTAAACGTTGTGGTATTAGAAATAGTTTCAAGTCTGCCAATTTTATCAATTTTTACAGCAGGTAAGAGAAATTTTGCAAGGTGGCATGAAAAATGTTATTGATTTCATTCGTACCGCGATTTGATATAAAAATAAGTTTATCATCATAATAATTATAAATTGTCAGGGAACATCCAAAATGGTAAAACGTCAAAGGTTATTCAATTAACGTCAATTATAATGGCATGAACATACTTTTATTGCTCTTATGTCCAGATGACCAGAAAGTTAATTGGGGCTTCAGTTAAAGGGAAGCGTGCAACGTGCCGCACGCAGTATATCTCCAGGTACGATAACGTCTGACTTGTAAACTGTTTTTCGGAACTCATGTTTACAAGTCCCTCTAACTAGTATACTAGTATATTATATAAGGATTGTTTTATCGAAGCAGTGTGGACTTCTTCATCAGCAAAAAAAAAAAAAAAACTTCCAGAGGAAGTAGCTACAGATGGGTCTGTCCTTCCTGTCCGAAGTAGTTGATATTCGAAGGTCAGAATGGCCAAGAAGAAATACGCCTGGCCGTATGATGCGTGAAGTCAGTCACCCATCCAAGCAACGACCACGCCCAACACTTGACAAGCCTGGTATGATTAGAATTTAATTGGACTTTCGACGGAGACATTTAACACAACGATAGTATTTTAAGTGTCTCATTCTTTCTCTCACTCCATCATTTGTACATAATCAGAGATACGGAGGACTACTTACGATAATATTCTTACAGTAAACTATGCTTACTTTTCTTCCTCCGCTTATGACTCAAACTGGGTGCCACAGACATTGCCTAGGGGTGCCGCAAGGTTGCCAGGAAATTTGTCTTGTCTAGACCATCTCAACAAACATTTGTAAAAAAAAAGAAGTTTGCAGAAGTCTTCATATAATTATTATTATCAGTATTTCTACTCTAATATATTAATATATATATATATATATATATATATATATATATATATATATATATATATATATATATATATATATTATAATAATAATAAAATGCAATAGTCGTTCATGTTTATGGTTTCTTTGCTTATTTGCTTAAAGCTATTATCATATTTTCTTGTTAGTCTGCATTCATAGCGCTTAAGTTTGTCTAATTCTTTTGATATGCCCTTTGTTTGTACAGTATATTTCTGCATGTACGGCGTGCTGATTTTAGTTTGAGTCTGGATACTAATTTTGTTCATTAAATAAGAAGTTAATTCACGCGATATGGTGGGATGGTGAAGAAGGGGTGCCAGGGTAATGATTACATCAGTTAGGGTGCCATCGCTAAAAAAAGATTGAGAACCACTGCAGTTTAGATTCTCAAAGCACTCTTGCCTTACATCGCGTCCTAAAATTTTTAACCTACTCGTATATTGATAAAAGCTACTAGTGGGTGAGCTTTCGATATGCTACATTCCACTAACAGGAGTTTAGAGTTGCTTTCTCAGCTAAGATTTTTAAACAAGCCAGAAGTTCTCCAAGATGATAAATTCATTCTGTTTTAAGATTTTAGTTCAGAGTGTTTCCATGATTTTAAAGTGGGTCTTCAAGTTTTAAAATCAAATTTAGTTTTCAAGTAAATCAGGAGTCTTATGATTTTAAATTTGTTCGGTCTCATGATGTTCCTACTGAACGTTTTTAGGATTTCAAATGAGTTCTCCAGAATTTTAGTTATAAGGCCATCCAAATTGTAAATCAGGATCCAGAATTTTAAATCTGAAAGTTTTCAGGATTGAGAAGCAGAAAGATTTAGTTTTAAAATCGGAAAAATTTCACTACTCGAAGGTCTTCAATATTTTATCGGAAGCGCTTCAAAACAGAAGCTTTCAGGATTTTAAATCGGAATCAGAAAGGCTCCTCGATTTTTTCTCGGAAAGTCTACAATATGTTAAATCGTAGGAACTCTAAATTTTAAATGATATCTTTTTAAGTAAAATTTTTTGAAGATTTTAAATCTGAAGGGCTTCATAATTTTAAGTCAGAATGCCTTCAAAAATTCTTTAATCGTGATATCTTAAAGATTTTAAATGGGAGGGGTCTTATAAAATTAAATCACAAGGTCGTCTACATCTTTTATTAGAATGTCATCAGGATTTGAATTGAAAAGCTTTCTACATTTAAGTCAGACAGTCTTTAATGTCAAAATCCCTCAAAGTCTTCCCCAGCAAAAGATTAAAGAGAAATGATCGGCTGCAGCATGCAAGACTTTCGTGTAATATTATTAAACAAGCTTGATGGCACGCGCTATGCTGCACACACGTCGG
>NC_089751.1:3021679-3026679 GCF_040412425.1 Macrobrachium rosenbergii
GTTCAGTGAAGCCTATAAATACGACGCTTCCTTTCGCTTGAGAAAGATAGCCGTCGCTTTGTGCCCACTTGAACAACACTAGGTTGTTTCTATTGTAAACTATTCGTTTCATCTTAAGAGCGCCTGAGGGGTTGAATCCCTCTTGCAACTGATTACATTAAAGGCGTGTAAACTTCTTCCTCTGGAAAAAATGCTCCCCAACATGGTTTCAAGTATTCAACTTGATTCATTAATTAAGCCTTGAATATTCAACATTGTTCTAAGATAAGCTTCGTCTTAGTCCCCAGGGGAAATGGCGCCTACAATGCAAAGAAGTGTTTAGAGACGGCTCCAACTTTGTTGATGTTTGTCGGCAACTCAAATAAAACTCATTAAATGACATAATACTGATTTCTGTGTAAAGTATCTTTGGCCAGAGAGACGCCGCAGCGAACGCATCGAGAGGAATCCGGTAATTTCTTGCATTTTTGTGGGGGAGAGAGAGAGAGAGAGAGAGAGAGAGAGAGAGAGAGAGAGAGAGAGAGAGAGAGAGAAATAAATTGGAGGCCTCTACATTATTGATTTATTCCCATTAGTAAATCCTCTCCCTGCTTCGAGCCAAATGTGACCTCGGGTCGACTCTCTTCAGTATTTTGTCGTTTTCTATGAAAAAGAGTGACTCTACTCGGTGCCTTCAGTATTGTTATCTAATTGCGCCAATGTCTTCAGATGTTAATCCTTTCCAATTTTCTTTTTCTTTTTCTTCATATATATATATATATATATATATATATATATATATATATATATATATATATATATATATATATATATATAATATATATATATATATATATATATATATATATATATATATATATATATATATATAAAAGAGAGAGAGAGAGAGAGAGAGAGAGAGAGAGAGAGAGAGAGAGAGAGAGAGAGAACGGCTATATATAAAATGTATGTCTGTATGTGTGGCTGCGCGCGCCTGTATGAATGAGTGTGCTCGGCTACTTGTATTTAACTATAAAAATATGATATTATTTAGTCAGTGATTAAAATCTGTCCTGTGCATTATTACAGTAGAGGGGAAACAGATTCCAAAGAGCAACGACAGCAGAAAGCTGTTTCTTGCTATTTTTTATTTATTTATTTATTTATTTTTTTTTTTGTAGTGATTCATGGCTCATCATGTCGAAAAGGAAATGTAGACGCATACATTGGCCCCTTACGGTCTTCCCTCATCTCCTTCCTCTCATTACGCGGCTGCCTTTCCCCCTCTCTACTCTTCTTCGCTTTCTTTTGTCTCTGTTTCCGGGCTCGTCTTCACCCTCAGTTTCTCTTATTTGATTATCTTCTTTCTTTATTCTCGTCTCGCTATCTTTTCAGTATACCTCCTTCATCATTTCATTCCGCTCGAATGCAGGTTTTCTTGTCACAATGGCCGAAATAGATTGTTGGTTTTTGAATGTCTGATTCTCGAGATAGATATCCCATTGCCGGAGGCGAGGTCTGCACACAAAGACCACCTCGAAATTTAATTGAATGAACTTTTTATTAACTCTGGAAAGGAAGGGCGGGTGTAAATGAGAGTTTTGTTGGGCTAACAACCTCATTCTATATACAAACTTACCAGATTGTTTCACGTCCCGTTGCTAGTTGACCAGTTGGTTCTTAGCCACGTAAAATAAATCTAATCCTTCGGGCCAGCCCTAGGAGAGCTGTTAACCAGCTCAGTGGTCTGGTTAAACTAAGATATACTTAACTTCACGTAATAAGTTCAACTTCTCGATTATGTAAGTGAAAAGAACGTTGCATGGCGATGATGCTTATCACTTTATAAAGAAACCTGATTTCTGTGAATTCATCTGTATGTTCGCATGCTTTCGCATGTTGGTTAAATTCGAATATATGTCGAGAGAGTGAAGAGTTTTCGGAGGTCTGTTCTGCACTGTACAAAAAGTTTGAAGCTCGAGTTCCAGATATTGCTTACTTCATTTGATTGAACAAGTGTTATAATTTGCTCAACTATTACCTGCACTTTCCCTTAATCCTCAACTCCACTATTAAGTTCTTAGGATTGTCAGTGAAGATTCTGTGTTTATTACAGGGAAAAGGGTAACTCAGGCAAGTCGGTATTGGCGGAATACATAGTGAAGGAAATCTTATAGAGATTCAAGTTGTTGCATTAATTTGGTGCTAAGTGGTTTCTGTTTCGAGGAAATTACTGCCAATTAGATCGTAGCAGCAGGATCTTTGTTCACTAACATATTCCATTTTCATTACTGGAATCGTATAATACCGTTACTTGCTCTAAGCATCTAGTAAATTAAGGACATGTTTGGGAAATCATGCCATCTCCTTAATGGAGCGTGGTTCGGAGTTTACGTCTATCCAAAGAATCATAGAATCATGCTGGGTTAGTGGTCTTTCAATGTACTGTACATGTTACGAAGTGTAGAGCGTACTCAGTGAGCGTCTCATAAAAATCAGGATTTCCTCTAAATCGCCCGGAATTTATTGTCACAATCCTTCTGGCTTACTGGATGCATAACATGCAACTTTTGTTAGTGAATGGTTAGAGTAAAACTACAGAATTTGTTTGTGTAACTATGAGAGATATGTCAGTGTCGAGGTAATACAGGTGATTCCTGCTGTGAAACCTGATAAAATTACTGGCAATGTGGGATTTCCGTCCGCTTGTTATAAATAACTTACATCGGAAAATTAGCGTACCTTACATTTTGTGATCTATTTACTTGTAAGGGTATGTAAGGTGTGCCTGGATGATGAAAAGGTTCGAAAGGAATGGATGAGGAGAACTGTTCCTTTATATAAGAACAAAGCTGATGTGCTAGAATTATAGAGGACCTTAAGAGTCTAATTTATTATATGAAAATTTTTGTCCAATTTTGATTGAGAAGGGACCGGTAGATCAGAAGAGAAGGAGGCTGATTTTCATAACTATACAAATAATTACTCACACACACACACACACACACACACACACACACACACACACACATATATATATATATATATATATATATATATATATATATATATATATATATATATGAATATATATATATATATACTGTATATATATATACACAGACCTGTATGTTTTAGTTTCGAAAGGGGTTCAAAACAGCACTAAAGTAAAAAGAAAATAAGAAGAGTAATACTACAGACGTGCGTATGGAGTTGCAAGAAAATATGAGAGAGAGAGAGAGAGAGAGAGAGAGAGAGAGAGAGAGAGAGAGAGAGAGAGAAGAACAAGAACAAAAACAGGAAGAAGTTATAGAAGTATTTAGGGCTGTGGTTTTTGTAGGGTAGAATAGAGTTGAAATAGGGGGAGAGAGAGAGAGAGAGAGAGAGAGAGAGAGAGAGAGAGAGAGAGAGAGAGAGAGAGAGAGAGAGAACACAAGAAGAACAAGAACAGGAACAAGTTGTAGAAGTATTTAGGGCTGTGGTTTTTGTAGGGTAGAATAAAGTTGAAGTAGGAAGAGAAAGAACAAGAGAGAGAGAGAGAGAGATGCATAGGAACCTGATATGGAGAGTAATGGATTGAGAAGGGGCGAAGCAAGACAGGGGGAAAATAAGGGGAGATGGAAGACAAACTGTTGAAGGACGATAGAGACGGTATAAGACTTGAGGGATGATGGGAGAGACGAAGAGTGAGCGGAGAACCACAATGGGAAGAAAAGGAATAGACATATTGGAAAGTAAATTCCTTTGACTGGTAAAGTGGAAACAATGACAAAGCCGAACTGCAGGCAAGAAAAACTGCATAAAATACCATTATTTTTTTTATCTTTTATTAGTAAAATACCATTATTAAATTGAAAATTTTCACGAAACGGAGTCAGAATTTTGAATCTCTTTTAAGAATCCTAAATATCCTTGCCAGTTCTACCTCTCGTAAACCACTGAAATCAAGATAATATTAATTCGCTGCCTTGACATGCGTGTATTTTTCCTTTTTGGGGGAGGGGAGTTATAAGATGTTGCTGTATAGGTTTTAAGTTCGAAAAGGATTGAGTATTCAACTAAACTGAATACTACTGTAAATCCCTATTTTAGTATATGAGCAGCGTGGCCTTCAAACGTTACGAGAGATGACCAGGAAAAACGGTATCGAAAGTTGTTAGACAGTGTTTACAAGATATTTTTAATGTTTCTCATCCTCTTCTACGTATGCATATCTCAGCCCTAATCCTGTGGTACACAGGATATCAAAATAGTCCTCATCCAGTAGGAATATTCAGATTGCTGCTCCTGATCAACACATATCTTCCCCAGTGAAATGGGCGGGTCTCCGGTGTGACTGCAGCTTAAGCGAAATTTGGTATATGTTCTAACGATACATACATTATTTTGAAGTCATTGTAAGTATGTGGTCAAATAATTCTCTCTCTCTCTCTCTCTCTCTCTCTCTCTCTCTCTCTCTCTCTCTCTCTCTCTCTCTCTCTCAAGTATCTTTGAAAATTATTAGATCGAATGAATGATTTGTAAATCTGATTACTTAAAATATAGATATTTTCATGATCATCCTCAATGTAATCTCTTATTTGTTTAATTATTTATTTTATATATCCCCATACCTGACTCATTGTGTGGAATAAGAACGATCATGTTTTTGAAGACAGATTACTGATTCTTATCTGATATATTTGTTTAGAATTGTTCGAGTTTCCTGTACTTTTATTCTTGAAATGTGGTATGTTTCGAGAATAGGTCGTGGAAGCAAATGGTTCTGATGCTTCAAATGGAAACTTGGCTACGATATTTGCCATGTCTTTGGAATTTGACAAGGCCTGTGAAACCAAGCAAGACTCCCTGGAGGTTAACGGATTTGTTCTCTCTCTCTCTCTCTCTCTCTCTCTCTCTCTCTCTCTCTCTCTCTCTCTCTTTCCTACGTAGATTGTTAGTATCTATGAACATGTAGAAAGTAGAAAGAGGGCGCATGGTACGTGTGTGATGAGTATTTTTCATTATTTTTACTTCAGAAA